>NC_090185.1:8194568-8494568 GCF_024679245.1 Pseudorasbora parva | reverse complement strand
CCGCCTGTAGTTTTGAGAGATCAGTGAGTTGGGACGGTGAGAGGTGATCTCCCCCAGGGGCCAGTGCGACCGATTGTGCTTTGATGCTCGCCTCTGGCCCGAGATCATCCTCTCCCCCGATCACCGTCGCCAACAACACTGATTCGACCTCATTCCATTTCTTCAGGAGATTGAGGTGATATATTTGCCGTGCCCCGTTCCTATCGGACCGTATCACTTCATAATCGAGGTCTCCAACCTGTCGTGCGACCTCAAACGGCCCCTGCCACTTCGACATTAATTTAGAGCTCGATGTAGGGAGTAGTACGAGCACTTTCTCTCCCGGTGTAAATTTGCGTAGTCTCGTACCCCTGTTATACGACCGGCTTTGGCGGTCCTGGGCTTGCAACAAATTCTCCCTAGATAGCCGCCCCAAGGTGTGGAGTTTTGTTCGCAAGTCCAGCACATATTGAATTTCGTTTTTGGCCAAAGAAGGCCCCTCCTCCCAAGTTTCTCGTAGGACGTCCAGCACCCCCCGGGGCTGCCGTCCGTAGAGAAGCTCAAAGGGGGAAAACCCCGTGGAGGCTTGCGGGACCTCCCGCACAGCGAATAAGAGGGGTTCTAACCACCGATCCCAATTTTTGGCGTCTTCCTGTACGAATTTTCGGATCATGGATTTAAGAGTGCGATTAAATCGTTCGACCAAGCCGTCTGTTTGTGGGTGATAGACGCTTGTCCGAATCGATTTGATGCCCAATAACCCGTATAATTCGCTTAGCGTGCGTGACATAAACGCCGTGCCTTGATCAGTGAGGATTTCCTTCGGAATCCCCACTCGGGAGATTAAACGAAACAGTGCGTCCGCAACACTCTTCGCCGAGATGTTGCGGAGAGCCACTGCTTCCGGATATCGTGTTGCGTAGTCCACGATAACTAGCGCAAAACGATGTCCGCGTGCGGATCGCTCTAATGGCCCGATGAGGTCCATCGCAATTCTCTCGAAGGGGACCTGCATTAATGGAAGGGGGCGCAATGGCGCTTTTGGGGAGGCCAGGGGATTCACCAACTGACATTCAGGACAAGACGCGCACCACCTGCGCACATTGTCGTGAATGCCTGGCCAAAAAAATCGGGTCATTAAACGATTCAGCGTGGCCGCCTGTCCCAGGTGGCCCGCCATTGGGTTAGAGTGAGCCGCCTGGAAAAGCATTTCCCGGCGGCTCTTTGGTACTAACAACTGGGTTGTATCCACTTTTGTCTGAGCGTCTTGGGTCACTCGATACAACCTATCCTTAATTATGGCAAAATAAGGATACGTGACGGGCAAGGCGGGTTGAAGGGACTGACCGTCGATAGTGCGGACCTGTTGGAAAGCATGTTTTAGGGTATCGTCTTGAGACTGCTCCAGAGGGAAGTCATCGCGGTCCGAGAGAATCAGTCTCTCGACCCCGCTCGGTTCCTCTGAAGCAGTTCCCGAGGGCCCCGTATCAGTCTCGCCAACCTGCACCCGCACCGCCCCGTTCCTAGCCTTGTTTCCCCAAGCACCGGAGGTGGGGACTAACCGCCACCTCAACACTATGATTTTCTCCCCTAAACTGTATCGTGACTGGGACAACCGGATATTCCACCACATCCCCGTGCACACACCGCACCTTAACCATGCGGCTTGTATCCAATGCCCCAGGCTGCATCAGGCTTTGATGGATCGAGGTTTGGTTACATCCTGAATCCACCAAGGCCTGATATGTACCCCCCTTGATACTCACAGGAACTTGGTACTCTCCTGCTTGATCAGGGGTGGTCCGCTGGACGTCCGGGACCCGGATCATTGTCCCGATGTCCATCATTGGACATCGGTCCACAAAATGGTCCGGGTCGCCGCACCGCCAGCAGGCCAGCCCAGGCCTGCCCGCCGCCCCTGCGGGGAGTGGGTTGGAATATGAGCGTGGAGGGGGGGTGGAACCGGAACCGTTATCCCCGCCCGACCCCAGCAGCCCCGCCCCCCTGGGCGGGGCCCTCGAACTCCCGTACTGCCCTGGGCCCATTCCACCCCGGCCTCTGGGGGGAATGCGAGGGGGCCCTGGAGGGCGGGACCTAGGGAGAGGGACAGGGCGAGAAGGAGAGACAGAGGGGGGAGAGAGAGAGGGAGAGGTTAGTCGGGGCTCGCCGACCCCCGGGCACGCCACCAGATGGTCCTCCGCCAGGTTGATGGCCGTCGTCAGCGACGTGGGCCGGTGGCACTGGACCCACTCGGCGGTCTTCTTAGGTAGCCGAGCGATGAACTGCTCCAGTACCACCAGATCGACGATGTGGTCCACGTCGCTTCCACCGGCCAATAGCCATTTGCGGCATGCGTCCCGGAGCTGTTGGGCCATCGCGAAGGGCCGGCCGGTCTCCCCCCACTCCAGCGAGCGGAACCGCTGACGGTGCTGTTCGGGGGTCCGACCGACCCGCTGGATGATGGCCCTCTTCAGATCTTCATAATCCAGGAGGTTCGCCACCGGCAGTTGTTGGGCGGCCGCCTGGGCTTCTCCGGTGAGCAGTGGAATGAGGCGCACCGGCCACTGTGCCCGGGGCCACCCGCAGGCCTCCGCTGCTTTCTGGAACAGATCGATGAAGGCCTCGGGATCGTCTTGTGGCCCCATCTTGTGTAGGGGCACGTGGACCGGTGCGCTGGCGAGCCCGGCGGCTTCGGTGCGAACCTCCCGGTCTATCCAGCTCCGGAACCTCTCGCGGTCCTCTTGCTGGCCGCGGACGATGGCCTCGAATCGGCGCTCCTGGTCCGCCCGCAGCTCCAGCATGGACTGATGTTGTTCCTGGTGGAGGGCCGCGAGAGAGGTGAAAATATCCGCAAACGGCGTGGCGGAGGGCGTTGGTGTAGTCATGGCGGCGGCGCGGTCCTACTTCCTTCCCGGGTTTTCGGCACCACTGTAACAATGTTCGATATAAGGAGGAAGGAAGAGGACACGGGGTCGGCTGGACGGTTGATGCTTGTCTCTTTATTTTCTCTATAACTCATAAACACACACTCATGTGTGAAATCTCATAAACACGATCTCTCGATCACTTCCGGGTCGGCACTTCCGGCTTCCGGTTACTCAGTCTCTGTGAAGGGGGTTTGGCATCAACCGTCCGGGCTCTCTCTCTCCTCGATCTCCGGTTCCACTGATGTTTTATCCCCTCTCCGCGCTCATTACTAGAACAAGAGACAGGTGTTATTAATCTGCTTCCAACCCACTCACGTACCGCTTGTCCCGCGGCTCTCTCTCCCGCTGCAGACCTCGCTGAACCACGCCCCCCTTGCCACATACCCCCACCGCCCGACTCAGGCCGGGGAGCCGTCCGGCCTGCAGCCCCCCCCCCCCCCCCCCCCCCATTTCTGGAGAGGAAGTCGGCCACCGCCATCTGAGCACCCGGCCTGTGGACCACCTGGAACTTAAAAGGCTGAAGAGCTAGATACCAACGGGTGATCCGCGCGTTGGTATCCTTCATGCGGTGGAGCCATTGGAGAGGAGCGTGGTCCGAACAGAGGGTGAACTCCCGCCCCAGAAGGTAATAGCGGAGGGTGAGAACGGCCCACCTGATGGCAAGGCACTCTTTTTCGATGGTGCTGTACTTAGCCTCTCTCTTCGAGAGCTTACGGCTAATGTACAGCACCGGCCGCTCTCCCCCCTCCACCTCCTGGGCCAGGACTGCGCCCAGCCCCCTGTCCGACGCGTCAGTCTGCAACAGAAAAGGGAGAGAAAAGTCAGGGGAGTGTAAAAGCGGCCCGCCACATAGAGCAGCCTTAACTCGGGTGAAGGCCTGCTGGCACGGCTCCGTCCATTGGACCGTATCTGGTAGCCCCTTTTTAGTAAGGTCAGTTAAAGGGCTGGTGAGGTCCGAATAATTTGGTATAAACCGTCTATAATATCCCGCCAGCCCCAAGAACTGCCTTACCTCCTTTTTGGTCTTGGGCCTCGGACAGGTTGCAATTGCGGCGGTCTTATCAATTTGGGGACGCACCTGCCCATGACCCAAGTGGAAGCCCAGATACCTTACCTCCACCCGCCCAATTGCACACTTCTTCGGGTTGGCCGTGAGCCCCGCTCCCCTCAACGACCTCAAGACCGCCCGGACATGCTGCATATGCCGCTGCCAATCGTGACTGTAAATCACGATGTCGTCCAGGTAGGCAGCAGCATATGCGGCATGGGGACGCAAAATCCTGTCCATGAGGCGCTGAAAGGTAGCGGGTGCCCCGAACAAGCCGAAGGGAAGCGTGACGAATTGGTGCAATCCGAACGGCGTGGTGAAGGCTGTCTTTTCTTTGGACAATGGAGACAAGGGGATCTGCCAATAGCCCTTCGTTAAGTCCAATGTCGAATAAAATCGAGCCGTGCCCAGCCGATCAAGCAACTCGTCAACCCGCGGCATTGGATACGCGTCGAATTTCGACACTGCGTTCACCTTGCGGTAGTCCACACAGAACCTGACCGAGCCGTCGGTTTTAGGAACCAAAACGATCGGGCTCGCCCAGTCACTGTTGGACTCCTCTATTACTCCCATATTGAGCATTGCCCCTAATTCTTCCTGAACTACTTTTTTTTTGTGTTCAGGTAAGCGATACGGCCGGCTGCGAACTACCACGCCCGGCTCGGTCTCGATATGGTGCTGAATTAAGTCGGTACGTCCCGGTAGGGGCGAGAACACGTCGGCGAATTCCGCCTGTAGTTTTGAGAGATCAGTGAGTTGGGACGGTGAGAGGTGATCTCCCCCAGGGGCCAGTGCGACCGATTGTGCTTTGATGCTCGCCTCTGGCCCGAGATCATCCTCTCCCCCGATCACCGTCGCCAACAACACTGATTCGACCTCATTCCATTTCTTCAGGAGATTGAGGTGATATATTTGCCGTGCCCCGTTCCTATCGGACCGTATCACTTCATAATCGAGGTCTCCAACCTGTCGTGCGACCTCAAACGGCCCCTGCCACTTCGACATTAATTTAGAGCTCGATGTAGGGAGTAGTACGAGCACTTTCTCTCCCGGTGTAAATTTGCGTAGTCTCGTACCCCTGTTATACGACCGGCTTTGGCGGTCCTGGGCTTGCAACAAATTCTCCCTAGATAGCCGCCCCAAGGTGTGGAGTTTTGTTCGCAAGTCCAGCACATATTGAATTTCGTTTTTGGCCAAAGAAGGCCCCTCCTCCCAAGTTTCTCGTAGGACGTCCAGCACCCCCCGGGGCTGCCGTCCGTAGAGAAGCTCAAAGGGGGAAAACCCCGTGGAGGCTTGCGGGACCTCCCGCACAGCGAATAAGAGGGGTTCTAACCACCGATCCCAATTTTTGGCGTCTTCCTGTACGAATTTTCGGATCATGGATTTAAGAGTGCGATTAAATCGTTCGACCAAGCCGTCTGTTTGTGGGTGATAGACGCTTGTCCGAATCGATTTGATGCCCAATAACCCGTATAATTCGCTTAGCGTGCGTGACATAAACGCCGTGCCTTGATCAGTGAGGATTTCCTTCGGAATCCCCACTCGGGAGATTAAACGAAACAGTGCGTCCGCAACACTCTTCGCCGAGATGTTGCGGAGAGCCACTGCTTCCGGATATCGTGTTGCGTAGTCCACGATAACTAGCGCAAAACGATGTCCGCGTGCGGATCGCTCTAATGGCCCGATGAGGTCCATCGCAATTCTCTCGAAGGGGACCTGCATTAATGGAAGGGGGCGCAATGGCGCTTTTGGGGAGGCCAGGGGATTCACCAACTGACATTCAGGACAAGACGCGCACCACCTGCGCACATTGTCGTGAATGCCTGGCCAAAAAAATCGGGTCATTAAACGATTCAGCGTGGCCGCCTGTCCCAGGTGGCCCGCCATTGGGTTAGAGTGAGCCGCCTGGAAAAGCATTTCCCGGCGGCTCTTTGGTACTAACAACTGGGTTGTATCCACTTTTGTCTGAGCGTCTTGGGTCACTCGATACAACCTATCCTTAATTATGGCAAAATAAGGATACGTGACGGGCAAGGCGGGTTGAAGGGACTGACCGTCGATAGTGCGGACCTGTTGGAAAGCATGTTTTAGGGTATCGTCTTGAGACTGCTCCAGAGGGAAGTCATCGCGGTCCGAGAGAATCAGTCTCTCGACCCCGCTCGGTTCCTCTGAAGCAGTTCCCGAGGGCCCCGTATCAGTCTCGCCAACCTGCACCCGCACCGCCCCGTTCCTAGCCTTGTTTCCCCAAGCACCGGAGGTGGGGACTAACCGCCACCTCAACACTATGATTTTCTCCCCTAAACTGTATCGTGACTGGGACAACCGGATATTCCACCACATCCCCGTGCACACACCGCACCTTAACCATGCGGCTTGTATCCAATGCCCCAGGCTGCATCAGGCTTTGATGGATCGAGGTTTGGTTACATCCTGAATCCACCAAGGCCTGATATGTACCCCCCTTGATACTCACAGGAACTTGGTACTCTCCTGCTTGATCAGGGGTGGTCCGCTGGACGTCCGGGACCCGGATCATTGTCCCGATGTCCATCATTGGACATCGGTCCACAAAATGGTCCGGGTCGCCTGCCCGCCGCCCCTGCGGGGAGTGGGTTGGAATATGAGCGTGGAGGGGGGGTGGAACCGGAACCGTTATCCCCGCCCGACCCCAGCAGCCCCGCCCCCCTGGGCGGGGCCCTCGAACTCCCGTACTGCCCTGGGCCCATTCCACCCCGGCCTCTGGGGGGAATGCGAGGGGGCCCTGGAGGGCGGGACCTAGGGAGAGGGACAGGGCGAGAAGGAGAGACAGAGGGGGGAGAGAGAGAGGGAGAGGTTAGTCGGGGCTCGCCGACCCCCGGGCACGCCACCAGATGGTCCTCCGCCAGGTTGATGGCCGTCGTCAGCGACGTGGGCCGGTGGCACTGGACCCACTCGGCGGTCTTCTTAGGTAGCCGAGCGATGAACTGCTCCAGTACCACCAGATCGACGATGTGGTCCACGTCGCTTCCACCGGCCAATAGCCATTTGCGGCATGCGTCCCGGAGCTGTTGGGCCATCGCGAAGGGCCGGCCGGTCTCCCCCCACTCCAGCGAGCGGAACCGCTGACGGTGCTGTTCGGGGGTCCGACCGACCCGCTGGATGATGGCCCTCTTCAGATCTTCATAATCCAGGAGGTTCGCCACCGGCAGTTGTTGGGCGGCCGCCTGGGCTTCTCCGGTGAGCAGTGGAATGAGGCGCACCGGCCACTGTGCCCGGGGCCACCCGCAGGCCTCCGCTGCTTTCTGGAACAGATCGATGAAGGCCTCGGGATCGTCTTGTGGCCCCATCTTGTGCAGGGGCACGTGGACCGGTGCGCTGGCGAGCCCGGCGGCTTCGGTGCGAACCTCCCGGTCTATCCAGCTCCGGAACCTCTCGCGGTCCTCTTGCTGGCCGCGGACGATGGCCTCGAATCGGCGCTCCTGGTCCGCCCGCAGCTCCAGCATGGACTGATGTTGTTCCTGGTGGAGGGCCGCGAGAGAGGTGATAATGTCCGCAAACGGCGTGGCGGAGGGCGTTGGTGTAGTCATGGCGGCGGCGCGGTCCTACTTCCTTCCCGGGTTTTCGGCACCACTGTAACAATGTTCGATATAAGGAGGAAGGAAGAGGACACGGGGTCGGCTGGACGGTTGATGCTTGTCTCTTTATTTTCTCTATAACTCATAAACACACACTCATGTGTGAAATCTCATAAACACGATCTCTCGATCACTTCCGGGTCGGCACTTCCGGCTTCCGGTTACTCAGTCTCTGTGAAGGGGGTTTGGCATCAACCGTCCGGGCTCTCTCTCTCCTCGATCTCCGGTTCCACTGATGTTTTATCCCCTCTCCGCGCTCATTACTAGAACAAGAGACAGGTGTTATTAATCTGCTTCCAACCCACTCACGTACCGCTTGTCCCGCGGCTCTCTCTCCCGCTGCAGACCTCGCTGAACCACGCCCCCCTTGCCACATACCCCCACCGCCCGACTCAGGCCGGGGAGCCGTCCGGCCTGCAGCCCCCCCCCATCCCCCCCCCCCCATTTCTGGAGAGGAAGTCGGCCACCGCCATCTGAGCACCCGGCCTGTGGACCACCTGGAACTTAAAAGGCTGAAGAGCTAGATACCAACGGGTGATCCGCGCGTTGGTATCCTTCATGCGGTGGAGCCATTGGAGAGGAGCGTGGTCCGAACAGAGGGTGAACTCCCGCCCCAGAAGGTAATAGCGGAGGGTGAGAACGGCCCACCTGATGGCAAGGCACTCTTTTTCGATGGTGCTGTACTTAGCCTCTCTCTTCGAGAGCTTACGGCTAATGTACAGCACCGGCCGCTCTCCCCCCTCCACCTCCTGGGCCAGGACTGCGCCCAGCCCCCTGTCCGACGCGTCAGTCTGCAACAGAAAAGGGAGAGAAAAGTCAGGGGAGTGTAAAAGCGGCCCGCCACATAGAGCAGCCTTAACTCGGGTGAAGGCCTGCTGGCACGGCTCCGTCCATTGGACCGTATCTGGTAGCCCCTTTTTAGTAAGGTCAGTTAAAGGGCTGGTGAGGTCCGAATAATTTGGTATAAACCGTCTATAATATCCCGCCAGCCCCAAGAACTGCCTTACCTCCTTTTTGGTCTTGGGCCTCGGACAGGTTGCAATTGCGGCGGTCTTATCAATTTGGGGACGCACCTGCCCATGACCCAAGTGGAAGCCCAGATACCTTACCTCCACCCGCCCAATTGCACACTTCTTCGGGTTGGCCGTGAGCCCCGCTCCCCTCAACGACCTCAAGACCGCCCGGACATGCTGCATATGCCGCTGCCAATCGTGACTGTAAATCACGATGTCGTCCAGGTAGGCAGCAGCATATGCGGCATGGGGACGCAAAATCCTGTCCATGAGGCGCTGAAAGGTAGCGGGTGCCCCGAACAAGCCGAAGGGAAGCGTGACGAATTGGTGCAATCCGAACGGCGTTGTGAAGGCTGTCTTTTCTTTGGACAATGGAGACAAGGGGATCTGCCAATAGCCCTTCGTTAAGTCCAATGTCGAATAAAATCGAGCCGTGCCCAGCCGATCAAGCAACTCGTCAACCCGCGGCATTGGATACGCGTCGAATTTCGACACTGCGTTCACCTTGCGGTAGTCCACACAGAACCTGACCGAGCCGTCGGTTTTAGGAACCAAAACGATCGGGCTCGCCCAGTCACTGTTGGACTCCTCTATTACTCCCATATTGAGCATTGCCCCTAATTCTTCCTGAACTACTTTTTTTTGTGTTCAGGTAAGCGATACGGCCGGCTGCGAACTACCACGCCCGGCTCGGTCTCGATATGGTGCTGAATTAAGTCGGTACGTCCCGGTAGGGGCGAGAACACGTCGGCGAATTCCGCCTGTAGTTTTGAGAGATCAGTGAGTTGGGACGGTGAGAGGTGATCTCCCCCAGGGGCCAGTGCGACCGATTGTGCTTTGATGCTCGCCTCTGGCCCGAGATCATCCTCTCCCCCGATCACCGTCGCCAACAACACTGATTCGACCTCATTCCATTTCTTCAGGAGATTGAGGTGATATATTTGCCGTGCCCCGTTCCTATCGGACCGTATCACTTCATAATCGAGGTCTCCAACCTGTCGTGCGACCTCAAACGGCCCCTGCCACTTCGACATTAATTTAGAGCTCGATGTAGGGAGTAGTACGAGCACTTTCTCTCCCGGTGTAAATTTGCGTAGTCTCGTACCCCTGTTATACGACCGGCTTTGGCGGTCCTGGGCTTGCAACAAATTCTCCCTAGATAGCCGCCCCAAGGTGTGGAGTTTTGTTCGCAAGTCCAGCACATATTGAATTTCATTTTTGGCCAAAGAAGGCCCCTCCTCCCAAGTTTCTCGTAGGACGTCCAGCACCCCCCGGGGCTGCCGTCCGTAGAGAAGCTCAAAGGGGGAAAACCCCGTGGAGGCTTGCGGGACCTCCCGCACAGCGAATAAGAGGGGTTCTAACCACCGATCCCAATTTTTGGCGTCTTCCTGTACGAATTTTCGGATCATGGATTTAAGAGTGCGATTAAATCGTTCGACCAAGCCGTCTGTTTGTGGGTGATAGACGCTTGTCCGAATCGATTTGATGCCCAATAACCCGTATAATTCGCTTAGCGTGCGTGACATAAACGCCGTGCCTTGATCAGTGAGGATTTCCTTCGGAATCCCCACTCGGGAGATTAAACGAAACAGTGCGTCCGCAACACTCTTCGCCGAGATGTTGCGGAGAGCCACTGCTTCCGGATATCGTGTTGCGTAGTCCACGATAACTAGCGCAAAACGATGTCCGCGTGCGGATCGCTCTAATGGCCCGATGAGGTCCATCGCAATTATCTAGAAGGGGACCTGCATTAATGGAAGGGGGCGCAATGGCGCTTTTGGGGAGGCCAGGGGATTCACCAACTGACATTCAGGACAAGACGCGCACCACCTGCGCACATTGTCGTGAATGCCTGGCCAAAAAAATCGGGTCATTAAACGATTCAGCGTGGCCGCCTGTCCCAGGTGGCCCGCCATTGGGTTAGAGTGAGCCGCCTGGAAAAGCATTTCCCGGCGGCTCTTTGGTACTAACAACTGGGTTGTATCCACTTTTGTCTGAGCGTCTTGGGTCACTCGATACAACCTATCCTTAATTATGGCAAAATAAGGATACGTGACGGGCAAGGCGGGTTGAAGGGACTGACCGTCGATAGTGCGGACCTGTTGGAAAGCATGTTTTAGGGTATCGTCTTGAGACTGCTCCAGAGGGAAGTCATCGCGGTCCGAGAGAATCAGTCTCTCGACCCCGCTCGGTTCCTCTGAAGCAGTTCCCGAGGGCCCCGTATCAGTCTCGCCAACCTGCACCCGCACCGCCCCGTTCCTAGCCTTGTTTCCCCAAGCACCGGAGGTGGGGACTAACCGCCACCTCAACACTATGATTTTCTCCCCTAAACTGTATCGTGACTGGGACAACCGGATATTCCACCACATCCCCGTGCACACACCGCACCTTAACCATGCGGCTTGTATCCAATGCCCCAGGCTGCATCAGGCTTTGATGGATCGAGGTTTGGTTACATCCTGAATCCACCAAGGCCTGATATGTACCCCCCTTGATACTCACAGGAACTTGGTACTCTCCTGCTTGATCAGGGGTGGTCCGCTGGACGTCCGGGACCCGGATCATTGTCCCGATGTCCATCATTGGACATCGGTCCACAAAATGGTCCGGGTCGCCGCACCGCCAGCAGGCCAGCCCAGGCCTGCCCGCCGCCCCTGCGGGGAGTGGGTTGGAATATGAGCGTGGAGGGGGGGTGGAACCGGAACCGTTATCCCCGCCCGACCCCAGCAGCCCCGCCCCCCTGGGCGGGGCCCTCGAACTCCCGTACTGCCCTGGGCCCATTCCACCCCGGCCTCTGGGGGGAATGCGAGGGGGCCCTGGAGGGCGGGACCTAGGGAGAGGGACAGGGCGAGAAGGAGAGACAGAGGGGGGAGAGAGAGAGGGAGAGGTTAGTCGGGGCTCGCCGACCCCCGGGCACGCCACCAGATGGTCCTCCGCCAGGTTGATGGCCGTCGTCAGCGACGTGGGCCGGTGGCACTGGACCCACTCGGCGGTCTTCTTAGGTAGCCGAGCGATGAACTGCTCCAGTACCACCAGATCGACGATGTGGTCCACGTCGCTTCCACCGGCCAATAGCCATTTGCGGCATGCGTCCCGGAGCTGTTGGGCCATCGCGAAGGGCCGGCCGGTCTCCCCCCACTCCAGCGAGCGGAACCGCTGACGGTGCTGTTCGGGGGTCCGACCGACCCGCTGGATGATGGCCCTCTTCAGATCTTCATAATCCAGGAGGTTCGCCACCGGCAGTTGTTGGGCGGCCGCCTGGGCTTCTCCGGTGAGCAGTGGAATGAGGCGCACCGGCCACTGTGCCCGGGGCCACCCGCAGGCCTCCGCTGCTTTCTGGAACAGATCGATGAAGGCCTCGGGATCGTCTTGTGGCCCCATCTTGTGTAGGGGCACGTGGACCGGTGCGCTGGCGAGCCCGGCGGCTTCGGTGCGAACCTCCCGGTCTATCCAGCTCCGGAACCTCTCGCGGTCCTCTTGCTGGCCGCGGACGATGGCCTCGAATCGGCGCTCCTGGTCCGCCCGCAGCTCCAGCATGGACTGATGTTGTTCCTGGTGGAGGGCCGCGAGAGAGGTGATAATGTCCGCAAACGGCGTGGCGGAGGGCGTTGGTGTAGTCATGGCGGCGGCGCGGTCCTACTTCCTTCCCGGGTTTTCGGCACCACTGTAACAATGTTCGATATAAGGAGGAAGGAAGAGGACACGGGGTCGGCTGGACGGTTGATGCTTGTCTCTTTATTTTCTCTATAACTCATAAACACACACTCATGTGTGAAATCTCATAAACACGATCTCTCGATCACTTCCGGGTCGGCACTTCCGGCTTCCGGTTACTCAGTCTCTGTGAAGGGGGTTTGGCATCAACCGTCCGGGCTCTCTCTCTCCTCGATCTCCGGTTCCACTGATGTTTTATCCCCTCTCCGCGCTCATTACTAGAACAAGAGACAGGTGTTATTAATCTGCTTCCAACCCACTCACGTACCGCTTGTCCCGCGGCTCTCTCTCCCGCTGCAGACCTCGCTGAACCACGCCCCCCTTGCCACATACCCCCACCGCCCGACTCAGGCCGGGGAGCCGTCCGGCCTGCAGCCCCCCCCCCCCCCCCCCCATTTCTGGAGAGGAAGTCGGCCACCGCCATCTGAGCACCCGGCCTGTGGACCACCTGGAACTTAAAAGGCTGAAGAGCTAGATACCAACGGGTGATCCGCGCGTTGGTATCCTTCATGCGGTGGAGCCATTGGAGAGGAGCGTGGTCCGAACAGAGGGTGAACTCCCGCCCCAGAAGGTAATAGCGGAGGGTGAGAACGGCCCACCTGATGGCAAGGCACTCTTTTTCGATGGTGCTGTACTTAGCCTCTCTCTTCGAGAGCTTACGGCTAATGTACAGCACCGGCCGCTCTCCCCCCTCCACCTCCTGGGCCAGGACTGCGCCCAGCCCCCTGTCCGACGCGTCAGTCTGCAACAGAAAAGGGAGAGAAAAGTCAGGGGAGTGTAAAAGCGGCCCGCCACATAGAGCAGCCTTAACTCGGGTGAAGGCCTGCTGGCACGGCTCCGTCCATTGGACCGTATCTGGTAGCCCCTTTTTAGTAAGGTCAGTTAAAGGGCTGGTGAGGTCCGAATAATTTGGTATAAACCGTCTATAATATCCCGCCAGCCCCAAGAACTGCCTTACCTCCTTTTTGGTCTTGGGCCTCGGACAGGTTGCAATTGCGGCGGTCTTATCAATTTGGGGACGCACCTGCCCATGACCCAAGTGGAAGCCCAGATACCTTACCTCCACCCGCCCAATTGCACACTTCTTCGGGTTGGCCGTGAGCCCCGCTCCCCTCAACGACCTCAAGACCGCCCGGACATGCTGCATATGCCGCTGCCAATCGTGACTGTAAATCACGATGTCGTCCAGGTAGGCAGCAGCATATGCGGCATGGGGACGCAAAATCCTGTCCATGAGGCGCTGAAAGGTAGCGGGTGCCCCGAACAAGCCGAAGGGAAGCGTGACGAATTGGTGCAATCCGAACGGCGTGGTGAAGGCTGTCTTTTCTTTGGACAATGGAGACAAGGGGATCTGCCAATAGCCCTTCGTTAAGTCCAATGTCGAATAAAATCGAGCCGTGCCCAGCCGATCAAGCAACTCGTCAACCCGCGGCATTGGATACGCGTCGAATTTCGACACTGCGTTCACCTTGCGGTAGTCCACACAGAACCTGACCGAGCCGTCGGTTTTAGGAACCAAAACGATCGGGCTCGCCCAGTCACTGTTGGACTCCTCTATTACTCCCATATTGAGCATTGCCCCTAATTCTTCCTGAACTACTTTTTTTTTGTGTTCAGGTAAGCGATACGGCCGGCTGCGAACTACCACGCCCGGCTCGGTCTCGATATGGTGCTGAATTAAGTCGGTACGTCCCGGTAGGGGCGAGAACACGTCGGCGAATTCCGCCTGTAGTTTTGAGAGATCAGTGAGTTGGGACGGTGAGAGGTGATCTCCCCCAGGGGCCAGTGCGACCGATTGTGCTTTGATGCTCGCCTCTGGCCCGAGATCATCCTCTCCCCCGATCACCGTCGCCAACAACACTGATTCGACCTCATTCCATTTCTTCAGGAGATTGAGGTGATATATTTGCCGTGCCCCGTTCCTATCGGACCGTATCACTTCATAATCGAGGTCTCCAACCTGTCGTGCGACCTCAAACGGCCCCTGCCACTTCGACATTAATTTAGAGCTCGATGTAGGGAGTAGTACGAGCACTTTCTCTCCCGGTGTAAATTTGCGTAGTCTCGTACCCCTGTTATACGACCGGCTTTGGCGGTCCTGGGCTTGCAACAAATTCTCCCTAGATAGCCGCCCCAAGGTGTGGAGTTTTGTTCGCAAGTCCAGCACATATTGAATTTCGTTTTTGGCCAAAGAAGGCCCCTCCTCCCAAGTTTCTCGTAGGACGTCCAGCACCCCCCGGGGCTGCCGTCCGTAGAGAAGCTCAAAGGGGGAAAACCCCGTGGAGGCTTGCGGGACCTCCCGCACAGCGAATAAGAGGGGTTCTAACCACCGATCCCAATTTTTGGCGTCTTCCTGTACGAATTTTCGGATCATGGATTTAAGAGTGCGATTAAATCGTTCGACCAAGCCGTCTGTTTGTGGGTGATAGACGCTTGTCCGAATCGATTTGATGCCCAATAACCCGTATAATTCGCTTAGCGTGCGTGACATAAACGCCGTGCCTTGATCAGTGAGGATTTCCTTCGGAATCCCCACTCGGGAGATTAAACGAAACAGTGCGTCCGCAACACTCTTCGCCGAGATGTTGCGGAGAGCCACTGCTTCCGGATATCGTGTTGCGTAGTCCACGATAACTAGCGCAAAACGATGTCCGCGTGCGGATCGCTCTAATGGCCCGATGAGGTCCATCGCAATTCTCTCGAAGGGGACCTGCATTAATGGAAGGGGGCGCAATGGCGCTTTTGGGGAGGCCAGGGGATTCACCAACTGACATTCAGGACAAGACGCGCACCACCTGCGCACATTGTCGTGAATGCCTGGCCAAAAAAATCGGGTCATTAAACGATTCAGCGTGGCCGCCTGTCCCAGGTGGCCCGCCATTGGGTTAGAGTGAGCCGCCTGGAAAAGCATTTCCCGGCGGCTCTTTGGTACTAACAACTGGGTTGTATCCACTTTTGTCTGAGCGTCTTGGGTCACTCGATACAACCTATCCTTAATTATGGCAAAATAAGGATACGTGACGGGCAAGGCGGGTTGAAGGGACTGACCGTCGATAGTGCGGACCTGTTGGAAAGCATGTTTTAGGGTATCGTCTTGAGACTGCTCCAGAGGGAAGTCATCGCGGTCCGAGAGAATCAGTCTCTCGACCCCGCTCGGTTCCTCTGAAGCAGTTCCCGAGGGCCCCGTATCAGTCTCGCCAACCTGCACCCGCACCGCCCCGTTCCTAGCCTTGTTTCCCCAAGCACCGGAGGTGGGGACTAACCGCCACCTCAACACTATGATTTTCTCCCCTAAACTGTATCGTGACTGGGACAACCGGATATTCCACCACATCCCCGTGCACACACCGCACCTTAACCATGCGGCTTGTATCCAATGCCCCAGGCTGCATCAGGCTTTGATGGATCGAGGTTTGGTTACATCCTGAATCCACCAAGGCCTGATATGTACCCCCCTTGATACTCACAGGAACTTGGTACTCTCCTGCTTGATCAGGGGTGGTCCGCTGGACGTCCGGGACCCGGATCATTGTCCCGATGTCCATCATTGGACATCGGTCCACAAAATGGTCCGGGTCGCCGCACCGCCAGCAGGCCAGCCCAGGCCTGCCCGCCGCCCCTGCGGGGAGTGGGTTGGAATATGAGCGTGGAGGGGGGGTGGAACCGGAACCGTTATCCCCGCCCGACCCCAGCAGCCCCGCCCCCCTGGGCGGGGCCCTCGAACTCCCGTACTGCCCTGGGCCCATTCCACCCCGGCCTCTGGGGGGAATGCGAGGGGGCCCTGGAGGGCGGGACCTAGGGAGAGGGACAGGGCGAGAAGGAGAGACAGAGGGGGGAGAGAGAGAGGGAGAGGTTAGTCGGGGCTCGCCGACCCCCGGGCACGCCACCAGATGGTCCTCCGCCAGGTTGATGGCCGTCGTCAGCGACGTGGGCCGGTGGCACTGGACCCACTCGGCGGTCTTCTTAGGTAGCCGAGCGATGAACTGCTCCAGTACCACCAGATCGACGATGTGGTCCACGTCGCTTCCACCGGCCAATAGCCATTTGCGGCATGCGTCCCGGAGCTGTTGGGCCATCGCGAAGGGCCGGCCGGTCTCCCCCCACTCCAGCGAGCGGAACCGCTGACGGTGCTGTTCGGGGGTCCGACCGACCCGCTGGATGATGGCCCTCTTCAGATCTTCATAATCCAGGAGGTTCGCCACCGGCAGTTGTTGGGCGGCCGCCTGGGCTTCTCCGGTGAGCAGTGGAATGAGGCGCACCGGCCACTGTGCCCGGGGCCACCCGCAGGCCTCCGCTGCTTTCTGGAACAGATCGATGAAGGCCTCGGGATCGTCTTGTGGCCCCATCTTGTGTAGGGGCACGTGGACCGGTGCGCTGGCGAGCCCGGCGGCTTCGGTGCGAACCTCCCGGTCTATCCAGCTCCGGAACCTCTCGCGGTCCTCTTGCTGGCCGCGGACGATGGCCTCGAATCGGCGCTCCTGGTCCGCCCGCAGCTCCAGCATGGACTGATGTTGTTCCTGGTGGAGGGCCGCGAGAGAGGTGATAATGTCCGCAAACGGCGTGGCGGAGGGCGTTGGTGTAGTCATGGCGGCGGCGCGGTCCTACTTCCTTCCTGGGTTTTCGGCACCACTGTAACAATGTTCGATATAAGGAGGAAGGAAGAGGACACGGGGTCGGCTGGACGGTTGATGCTTGTCTCTTTATTTTCTCTATAACTCATAAACACACACTCATGTGTGAAATCTCATAAACACGATCTCTCGATCACTTCCGGGTCGGCACTTCCGGCTTCCGGTTACTCAGTCTCTGTGAAGGGGGTTTGGCATCAACCGTCCGGGCTCTCTCTCTCCTCGATCTCCGGTTCCACTGATGTTTTATCCCCTCTCCGCGCTCATTACTAGAACAAGAGACAGGTGTTATTAATCTGCTTCCAACCCACTCACGTACCGCTTGTCCCGCGGCTCTCTCTCCCGCTGCAGACCTCGCTGAACCACGCCCCCCTTGCCACAACAGTGTTTGGGCCCATGCTCTCTGGGATGTTAACTATTTGGGTGAAATATCGTGGGGGGCTTTTATTCAGAAGAACCAACAGAAGAAATTATTTAATATTCAGCCAACATATATATATATATATATATATATATATATATATATATATATATATATATATATATATATATATATATATATATATATATATATATATTTATGAATTGGTAACGGGAATAAATTAAATAATTGTATTAAATAATTTATTTAAAATGTCCAATAATCTTAACAGCTGTTCTCATATTAATAAAATGAAAAAATAAGAAAATTATTGACATTTATTTGCAAAAAAGTGCTCAATTTATTCCAGCTATGAAACCTGAAAAATAACGATTATATTATCAACTGAAAATGTTTCTAAAAAGAATTCTATCATTTCTTGCATAAGAATGAAAACGTTTGCTTTATCGCCCCACACTAAACACTTACCAAAACCAAAATTAGCCAAAAAGTAAGAGTAACCTTAAAATTATTGATGAATTAAACAATTTAGATGCTTAGAAAACATTTTAGTATTCTACCCTCGACTACCAGTTTTTCGAGTCAAGTTTTGACATGCTAAATGAGGCCTTATTCCCTTACATTAATCACATGACTTTCAGAAAGCAGTGTGTCTCCTTACGCCACTACCATACAGTTCTGGATCGGATCCATGCTGGAGCCTCAGGGTTATCAGACTCAACTTGACATCAGTATGAAGAGCCTTATATTAATCTTTCTTTCCTCAATAATTGCGAACGGTAAGTGTTGGGTTGTTGTTTGCTTGTGTGTTTTTTTTTGCTCCAATGCTTAGGTTTTATTTACCAGTTGAAACACGTTTTAGGAAGCTTAGAGGCTTCCGGGCCTTAAACCTTATTGTACGTATTATCATTTGAAGTTTTAAATCAGTAAGACCGTTTAATGTTCATTTAAAAGAAGTCTCTTATGCTCACCTAGGCTGCATTTATTGGTAACAAAATACAGCAAAAACAGTAACATTGTAAAATATTTTAACAACTTCAAATAACTTTTCTATTTGACTATATTATAAAATGTAATTTATTAAAAGTTGAATTTTCAGCATCATTACTCCAATCTTAATTGTCACATGATCTATTATTCTAATATGCTGATTTGCTGCGCAAGAAACATTTTATTATCAATTTCAATTTCGGATTCTTTGATGAATAGAAAGTTCAAAAGCACAGCATTAACATAAAATTAGATAGCTTTTGCAAAATTATAAATATCTTCACTGTCACTTTTGATCAATTTAATGCATCCTTGCTGAATTAAATAAATCTTGGCCCCTAAACTTAGAATGGTATAGTTTATAATCTTACAAAAGCTTTCTATTTCATCAAATTTCACTGAATCGTCTTCAGGACATTAATTGACAGTAAATATTGTTAGGCAATGGGAGATTTTATTTGTTTTCATATTCAATGTGGGTTTTAATGTAAATAACTGTTTCTGTGTGTTCTGCAGGTGTGCCTGGTGTTGAGACAGATGAAAATGTCAAGTCTGTATCAGTGATTGTGGGAGATTCTTACACTCTCCATACAGATGTTACTGAAATACAGAGAGATGATGTGATTGAGTGGAGGTTTGGAGAAGATCTTATTGGTAGAATCAATGATAAACCTGTTAATTATATTAAGACATTCAGAGACAGATTGCATCTGGACGATCAGACTGGAGATCTCAAGATCAGGAATGTCAGAATCACAGACTTTGGACTTTATAAACTAGAGATCAATGGTTACAGGGGGATATCAAAAAGGACATTCAATGTCAGTGGTGAGTGTGTCAGGTATTTCGGTGAGGTTTGAGACTCAAGGTCAAAGTGTTTGCTGAATAACAGGACTGTTTCTGTTCATTAGGTGTGAATAATCTGGTGTCAGATGGTGTGAAGCTCATGTTGGTGCTGGAGAGAGACTCTGTCATTCTGCCCTCTGGTCTTACTGAGATACAGAGAGATGATCAGATAACCTGGAAGTTTGAAGGCACACTTGTAGCTCAAATAAATCAAACAGCTGGATTATTTTCTACCTATGATGACGTTCTTGATGGGAGATTCGTAGACCGACTGCAGCTGAACCAACAGACTGGATCGCTCATCATTACTAACATCAGACCAAACACCTCTGGACTTTATAAAGTAGATATCTTCAAGAGTGGCAGCAGCTACACCACACACAAGACATTCAGAGTTGCTACCATTGGTAAGTCGCTTTAATATTCAAATGATTAAAGGGTGTTAGGGTCATTAGCAAATCATTAAAAAATCTAGATATAAACGCATGTTCCAAGTTCTCAGAAATTTTATATTTGTATACTATGGTTTTAAATATTTACATTTTTAAAAAAAAATTCACAACAGAATATTGCAATTTTCTTTTTGTATGTGTCTTACAGGTGTACCACCCTAAAATTATTGACTTAATGCCACACAAACAGAAAAAAATATTTAGCAATTTAAGAAAATATCAACACAGAAGAGGCATATTTTAAGTCTAAGTATTCATCAGAGCAGTCATCAGTGTATGAATGTGATTATTATGAGTTTGAGTGTATTTGAATCATATATGCTTCATTTTTTTTTCCATTGTTGAGACATGACCCAGTTATTTTAACACCAGACGCAATGTGATTCCTATAGGGAGAATCTGAGTTTGTCATGTTTGGCTGGGTTTTGTGTTGTTTCAGTTATGTGCCTTAGGCCCCGTCCACATGAAGCCAGAGCTTTCACTATCCAATCTTTTTCCCCCTTGTTTCCAGAAATATTTGCATACACACAAAACCACTGATACCAACTCAAAACGATGTAGTATACATACCAGACCAGTGTGTGGCGCTGTAATTCTGCTACAGAGATACACTAAAAATGGAGAAGAAGAATTGCCGCATGTGCAAGACGTGGTGTGATGACATCACCATTTAACAGAATATACAACTTTTATAAAATCGTTTAAAAAAAATAGCAGTATCAGGCTCCCAAAACGCCGGATCTGTGTGGACAAAATGCTTAAACAATACATTTTTTAAAGTATACAGCTAAACACATCTCCGTGTAGATGGGGCCTAGGCCTTGAGTTTCTTTCAGCTCATTGTCAGTTCTACTTCACACTTTAATTTGGTGTTTCAGTTATTGAGCTCCTTTTTGTTCAAATGAAGACTGCTGCATTTAGATAATTTTCTCCTTATTATTGCAACCAATTTGTTACAGAATAACTGACTAAATACCGTGGACTTAGCAGCAGTCCAGATCTTCCTGCTCTCATTTACATTTGTGCATTTATCAGACACTTTAATCCAAAGCGAGGAGTACAGCAAGCGATCTGTCACGAAGAGGTGAAGAAACCTTAAGTGCCTTAAATACGAAGTTTTAGATATTAATCAGAGTAGCAAAAGCTAGAATAGTTAGGAAAAAGAAAATAAAGGAAGAAAAGTTAGAATTGTTTTTTTAATTTATGATGATGATAAGAAAATATTAGTTTTTACCTGTCTTTTAAATTAAGTCAGTGATTCTGCCATGCAGCTGGAGGTCTGAAGATTGTTCCACCAATCGGGAACGGTGAATGAAAAAGTTCTGGAGAGGGATTTCATGCCTCTCTGTGATAGTACCACAAGCTGTCTCGTTAGCTGAGCGAAGGCTTCTGGTGGACGTGTAGACTCGTAGGAACGAGTCGAAGTATGCGGGTGCTGAGCTTGTGGTGGATCTGTAAGCAAGAGTCAGAGCTTTGAACTTGATGCGGGCAGCGAGTGGTAGCCAATGCAGAGAGATCAAGAGCGGTGTGACATGGGCCCTTTTGGGCTCGCTGAAGACAAGACAGCGTTCTGGATCATTTGAAGCGTTTTGATCGCACACGATGGAAGTCCAGCCAGAAGCGTATTGCAGTAGTCAAGTCTAGAAATGCCCAGGGCTTGGACAAGAAGCTGTGTTGCATGCTCTGTAAGGAACGGTCTGATCTTCCTGATGTTGTGCAGAAGAGGGATTTCATGCCTCTCTGTGATGGTACCACAAGCCTTCTCTCGTTAGCTGAGTGAAGTCTTCTGGTGGGGGTGTAGACTCGTTAGCTGAGCGAAGGCTTCTGGTGGGGGTGTAGACTCGTAGGAGCGAGTCGAAGTATGCGGGTGCTGAGCTTATAGTGGATCTGTAACCAAGAGTTAGAGCTTTGAACTGCGGGCAGTGGGCAGAAAGTGGTGGCCAATGCAGAGAGATCAAGAGCGGTGTGACATGGGCCCTTTTGAGCTTGTTGAAGACAAGACAGTGTTCTGGATCATTTGAAGCGTTTTGATCGCACACAATGGTAGTCCAGCCAGAAGCGTATTGCAGTAGTCAAGTCTAGAAATGCCCAGAGCTTGGATAAGAAGCTGGGTTGCATGCTGTGTAAGGAACGGTCTGATCTTCCTGATGTTGTGCAGCTCAAACCTGCATGTCTTTGAAATGCTGTCTTTGAAGGACAGCTGGTCACAGATTACTCCAAGATTTCTGACAGACAGTCGGAGAGTGGAGCTCTCGCAGGGAAACAAATCCCTAGAGCAGGGATGGGCACTTCCAGTTCTGGATTGCCACTGTCCTGTAGAGTTTAGCACCAACACTATTTAAACACAGTTTTATCAGGGTTGGAGCTAAACTCTACTGGACAGTGGCTCTCCAGGACTGGAAGTGCCCACCCCTGCCCTAGGGAGACACAAACAGGATTTCCTGGGCCTTCGACATATAATCCACTATGACGACTACAACCAATGGGTTTTTATGGGCAGGCTTGAACGAGAGAACCAGTGGCTGTCTGTTCTCCTCCATCTGTACTGCCCAGGAATCCGGCCTTGCCTGCACTGCCTTTCTCAGTCCTTTGGCTCCCTTTCTGATCATCACTAGGTTGCCTCAGTCAGACAATTTTTCAGTTCAGCCTTGGATGGTCAACCCAGTAGCTCCACCTTAGACCACCGTGCCCACTACTCCTCCTCAGTCTGTTAAGCATTTGGCTCTACTGTGTCGGCTCCACCCAGGAATGTCGTCCTTTTGGCTCCACCTGGCTTCCTTGTCTCTCTGGCTCAATGCCTTGGTTGGTCATCCCTCGACCTATGCCATAGACTTCCGCGCCTTCCACTTTGCTTCATCCCTCAACCCCTTTGGCTCCATTGGGCTCCTCCATCTATTCAGCACCTCCGTCATCCTTGGTCACTCCACCTTCAGCTCAGTATTCCGGTGCCCCTGTGCACCTCTGAAGCATGTCACTGCGGCTCTTTTTTTCCATAAACAACAACATCGATTACAAATCATAACCTGAACAACTCATGGATGGGGTCTCTGCAAGCATGCTGCTGTCATGCAGTTGCAATAAATTGGATAAGTGTGCTACTACACTATCAAATTATCAAATTAATACAATGTGATGAGGTTTGTATGTTTGGAAGGAAGAAGACCGGGGTTGGCGTGACTGGGAATTGCTCTCTTTATTCAGTTTCTTCAAAAAGATAAACAAAATATGCTCAGTGGCGTTTCACTCTATAAACACGATCTGGATCGCTCCTTTCAAACTCTTTTCTCTGTCACAGGCTCTCAGCTTTCTCAGGTTCACCTCAGGCAAAGTCCCAGTCCAACTATCTCTCCTCTCTCACTCCCGGCAGCGGCTTATAAGCGGTCTCTCCACGCCAATTACTGCAATCAGAAACAGGTGTTCGTCATCTGTGCGTGACCTACTTACCTGCCGCTATACTCTGCTCTTTCTCTCCCGATGCAGACCTCGCAGAACCACGACCCCTCTGCCACATACAAATTTAACAATTTTGAAATAATTTAAAAAAAAACAGCCAACAGGGAGAGGCGGCTGCATCCTCAGACTGTACAGCTGGAGATTGTTCTGGAGAGAGTCACCAGCCCAGAAAGTCTCCAGGATGATCCTTACCATTTTTGCTGAACAAGATCTAGGAAGGTCTCGGGAGAAATTGCTGTTAGTTGTGCCATAATGACAAAATGGTTCCTGGAGTTTATACAGCTCTTGATTTTTCCCTTATGACCTGTCTCACTTAGGAGAGACTTGTAGTCTCAAGTGAGGGGCACCATTTAGGAGCCCAGGTGATTGTGTGGTTAGGCTTCCATTTACCTCAGAGGGGTTAGTTACTGTTAAAAGATGCCAATAATGCTACGTCACTGTATCCTGTACACTCATTACAGATTTACATTGAATTCTCAAGCCAATTTCATAGAGAATGTCTCACTGGATTGTGGATTAGTTACATTACATGGGCACATTTGTGTTTGGTTGATGCTGAGGATGTATTGTGTGTTATGAGCTTGATTGCTTTTGGAATATTTGAGCCTGTCTTTGACATGCTGCTGTTTTGGCTTCTATTGTGACTTTTCCATTTCCAAAAAATGTATGCACTTTGCAAAATAGCTTAATGCTTAAATGGTTTACTGTGTGCTTAATCTCTGTCTGTGCTTAATCTCTCCTGTGTTTTACTGTACGTCGAGACAGATGGAGGGAATACGTTGTCGGTGATGGAGGGAACTTCTAGAATCACTCTAGAATCTGGTGTTTCTAATATACAAAGAGATGATGTGATATGGAGGTTTGAACATGAAGATGCTGTCATAGCAAAAATCAGCTATAGGAACTTCACTACATTTGATGGTACTAATGGGAGATTTAGAGACACTCTAAAGCTGGACAGCATGACCGGATCTCTGATCATCAGGAACATCAGAACTAAACATGCTGGACTTTATCATCTCGATATCATTGGCAAGAACACCACATTCAAGAGATTCAATCTTTCTGTCTGTTGTGAGTATTTCAAATCTTTTAATGTAATAACGATAACCATATTAAGATTAGCATGTTTAGAAATTAACTGTTAAGTGAGCAAACTAATAATATTATAATATAACTGACAACCAAAACAGAAAGGTGCAAACGTCAGCCAGAAATGGTCAGATTGCTGATTTGTTGATCTCGTTTTCATTACAGCACGGGATTGGTCTCCGTGTGTTATAGCAGTAATTGGTGTTGCTGTTCTGCTGCTGGTCATGGCTGTAGCTATAGCTGTGAAGTGCTGCCAAAACAGGGCCTCGCGTCAAGCACATCTTTACGGAGGTGGGTAGAGAACTCAAAAACTGTACTCAAGTAAAAGTGCTTATAGAAATATTTACTCAAGTAAAAGTGCTTATAGAAATATTTACTCAAAGTAAAAGTGAAAATAACAATCTTAATAGTTACTTACGTATGAGTAAAAAGTATCCAATGAAAAAACTTCAACTAATTAGATACTATTTGTTTTGTATGTATTATTATTATTAGATATCTTTGCAACAAACACAGAAAAGACAACCATAATTTCTGGCATCTGTTGCCCGAATGTCATTGCATGTACTTTGCTTTTTATAATAATAATAATAATGTATACAGCTACATTTGAAATAAGACAGGGAAAACTCTTCACGTGCTCACGCTCATAACCGTTACTTAACGTTTGAACACAGACAACGATCAAATGCACATTGACTGATCTTCCGTCTGTTCTCTAAAAGAGGAGCGTGTAAACAGGTTAACTGTTTTAAGACGAACAGGTCGCCGGCGAATCATCTGTAACCCCCTTTAATGGCCGATTTTTGTATTCAGCTAGCCTAGAAATCTAGACACACCCTAACGGCAGCAAACATAATTTGCAGCCAGATTGTCTAGCAACTCTCTGTTGGCTTGTGAGATGAAAAAAACAAACTCTGCTCAGGCCAATCACATCGTGCATAGAGTTGTTCCCAGACCAAACATCTCAAGTGATGTGGGTCTGGCTTGTCAGGCGAGGATTCAGCCACAGTTTTGCCAACTCTTCAGAATCAACTCAAAAGAGTGGTTCATTTGTGAATAGGGCACTTATTGGATTAAAATAAAGTAACGAGAGGAACGTCGCCCAGTGTAATGCAGTAAAAGTGTTTTTAAAAATGTAAGAGAAATTGACTTGAGTTAAGTACCAACATTTAACTCTACTGTAGTCTACTTTGTGACTACCCACCTCTGAATATTAGTAAGTATTACAAATAGCTGATATAACAAGAGAAGCATAAATTGAATGTGTAAAAGACACTTTAAAGACATAATCAAAACATTTTGAATCTGTGTTTTCTGTTTTTAAAACAGAGACCTGGATCAGCCCCCGGAATCAGGTAAGATACTTTTTTGCAGCACAAATGATACAATTGCTAACAAAATATATTGTTTGTAAATCTTGTCATCCAAATAGCTGTCTTATTTACAATTTTAATTTAATATTTATTTGCAAAGGTTTTTTCAAGCAGTCTAATTGTTTTACTGGTTGGATGAATACAGCTCTGTAAAAAATTAAGAGGCCACTTAACATTAATAAATCAATGTTAAGTGGTCTCTTAATTTTTTTTCAGAGCTGTAGTTAAACATCATGGAATAAAGTTTAATAAAAAAGTCAGTTTAAACCATGAAAAACTCATACTCTGAACTTGTATGTGTGTTACATCTCTGATGTAATATGAGAGTGAGGCTTTGCATTTTTGCGTGGCATGCCATGATCAGATTTCAGTCAAATCACACTGGAGTGGATAAACTGGAATGAACTTCAAATGAAATTAAATACAGCAAAAAAAGAAAAGCCTCAGACAGAAGGAACATGTTGTACTAGTATAACTGATTGTTGTCTGCAGTGTGTTTTGTGTAGTTCGACATGAGATTGCAGATGGTAGTTTTGCTGGATCTTTTATTCCTCTCCTGATATAAAGAACACATCAGCTGTCTCTTTGAGTGAATTACCCTTAACGTTCTCTTTCCCATTCAGTTACAACACAGCTGTGAGGTGGAGACAGAGCAAGATAGGATGGTTTGTCATACCCTACCATTTACTGGAAATAGCAGAATTTCATTCGGGCAGGTAACTCAGGTATATGAAAATGAACAATTTTGTGTGAATTCTACTTAATGATACAGTGCATCTGATAACATGAAAGAAGTTTGTTTGAAATCTTTGCAAAAAAATGCGTATACATAAGTATTCACAGCCTTTGCTTGGTACTTTGTTGAAGCACCTTTGGCAGCAATTAAAGCCACACATCCTTTTAAGTTTGATGCTACAAGCTTGGCAGACCTATTATTGGGATGTTTCTCCCATTCTTCTTGGCAGGACCTCTCAAGCTCCATCAGGTTTAGATCTCTCCAGAGATTGGGTTTAAGTCTGGGCTCTGGCTGGGCCACTCAAGGACATTCACAGTGTTGTCCTGTAGCCACTCCTTTGTTATCTTGACTGTGTGCTTAGGGTCGTTGTCCTGCTGGAAGATGAGTCTTTACCCCAGTCTGAGGTCCAGAGCACTCTAGAGCAGGTTTTTATCACGGATTGGTGCATTAATTTTTCCCTCGATCCTGACTAGTCTCCCAGTTCCTGTCGCTGAAAAACATCCCCACAGCATGATGCTGCCACCACCATGCCTCACTGTAGGGATGGCATCGGCCAGGTGATGAGCAGTGTCTGGTTTTCTCCAGAAATTACTCTTGCTATTCAGGCCAGAGATTTTTTGTTTCATCAGACCAACAAATTTAGTTTTACATGGTCTGAGAGTCCTTCAGGTGCCTTTTGGCAAACTCCAGATGAGCTGTCATGTGCCTTTTACTAAAGAGTGGCTTCCGTCTAGCCACTCTACCATAGAGGCCTGATTGGTGAAGTGCTGTAGAGATGATTGTTCTTCTGAAAGGTTCTCCTCTCTCCACAGAGAAATGCTGGCGCTCTGTCAGAGTAACCATCGGGTTCTTGTTCAACCCCCTGACTAAGACTTATCCTCGATTGCTCAGTTTGGCCGGGCGGCCAGCTCTAGGAAGAGTCCTGGAGGTTCCAAACTTTTTCCATTTAGGCCTGATGGAGGCCACTGTGCTCATTCGGACGTCAATGCTGCAGATTTTTTTTCTGTACCCTTCCCCAGATCTGTGCCTCGATACAATCCTGTCTCTGAGGTCTATAGACAATTCTTTAGACTTCATAGCTGGGTTTTTGCTCTAAAGTACACTGTTAACTGTGGGACCTTATATAGACAAGTGTGTGCCTTTCCAAATCAACTGAGTTTAACAAAGGTGGACTTCAAACAAGTTGTGGAAACATCTCAAGGATGATCAATAGAAACAGGATGCAGCTGAATGAATTTTAAAGTGTCATGGCAAGGCTGTGAATATTAATGTACAAATCATTTTTTTGTTGTTGTTGTTTATTTTTATTACATTTGCAAAGATTTCACACAAACTTCTTTCATGTTGTCATTATGGGGTATTGCATGTCAAATTTTGAGGAAAATAATGAATTTTATCAATTTTGGCATAAGGCTGTATCATAACAAAATGTGGAAAAAGTGAATACTTTCCAGATGCACTATACATATATTGAACAGTATAATTTTTATTTCTGTTACTGTAGGAGCTTGTGAAACAGGCTAATGTTTGCTGTCACTCTATAAATTAAATCTCTCCCTCTGTACTTTAGATCAGTACTACGCAATGTGCATACTTACCTTTTGTGAGAGAATCAATATCCAGAAACCAAGAGACGTTAAATCTGTATAGCGAGCGACAGATGCTGATAATAAAGAAAGTGGAATGACGTGTAGCCAAGTATGGTGTCCCATGCTTGCTCTGCATTTCACCCATCCAAGTGCAGTGAGTATTGAATGCACACACCAGCCACATTTTGCTGCGGCACCAGTAAAGTTACAGCACCATCATCAATAAGTGTTGATATTTCGCTTTGTAAATGCAAAAGTAATTTTGCTATCTTTAATTATACTTGTGTATAGTGTTGTAATATAACCAGTAGGAGATCATTGATGTTTAAACTGAATTTGGAGACACCACAGTCTGTACATTGTGAAACATTGAAGTTAATAACTATTTTTGTAGTAACGCTTTTCAGGTTTTGCACTTTGCAGAAGGTCCCTTCGCACTTGTCTCTCAGCGCCTGCTCATTGAGAACAATTTATATTATGAGGCTCGTTTTAAGGAAAATTAGTTTGTAGCTAGTTGTCTACGTTAAAGAGGTGTTTTATAAATGTTTAGCTGATAAGAGTTATTGATCAGTGAAGTTCAAATCAGTGAATATTGCCAACTTGTTACTAAAATTGTTGCGTTAATCACTGACTGTATTTCTTTATACTTAAGTCCAAGTTCAAGATAAAACTCTATGAACCTCTCCATTATTAACGTACAGAGTTAGTTTTCAGGTGAACAGGTAAAACAGGTTTTGTGAGATATCCATCTCTTTTTCACCATTATGTCCCTTTAGGGGCTACGTGGGCAACAGATGTTTACTGGATATGATATAAAGCTTACACCATGCCTTATAACGGCTTTAAATCATTTGCTAATAATGTTCATGTCACTTACTTTAATTGTTAACACTTATTATTTATACTCATTTTTATGTCACTATTTCCGTTTTTATAGAAAATCACAACCAATCATAAACATCTATACCACCTTATACTTCTGCAAATCATTCATTTGAAAACGAGTGGTTGCAGTAAACGCAGTAAATCCCAGAAAACAACCAAGTCTTCATTCCGTCTCTAACTGAACAGCCTTTGAAGGGTCAGCATCCTGAGCGGCAACTTGTCTACTGGTGAAGAGCTACTAAGAGCCAACCATTTTGTTTTTCAACAGGAATCATTTCATAATTAAAGCCCTGTTATTATGATGTCCATATTGATTAATGTTCAAGCACTGATGCTTTGTAGTTTTATTAGTTTATATTATTAGAACATCGTAGCCTCATCAATGAAAGCATAATGCAATCTGAGTCATTTTGTGTCATATCTAAAATACTGTCTGATGCAGACTTCTCACACATTTTTCTTTAGCAACAAAGGAAAAGAGAGATTTAAAGTCAAGTAGGTTTTTGGAAGATATTTCTATGTTCATGTGAAAAACCAATTGTATTTATTCTTAACAGCTGTGAATTAGTTTGCTGTGAAATGGTGTGTGTTCTCATGAATAATGTGTACTGTGAACAATCACTGAAGTATTTCAAGCTCTTGATATAAGCATTGATTTCATTTAATAGCATGGCTTTAAAAGAGCAAACATACGTCTGTGTTGTTACTTCATTCATGTCGTTTTTATATTTGCTCATTTCATTTGATTTATATTTTTTTCTGTTAATGTGTAATCGCTGTTGTGCACTGCATTATAAGAGAAGTTCGAGATAAGGAAGTCTCCATTTAAATATGATTTCGCTGTAAAATATAAATACTTGTAGCATTTGGTCAAAGTCTGGAAAGGAAAGTCTAAGTTTGAAATTTACATTTATTTTTAATATAAATATTAGGCTCTACTTTGCAGTTCTTCATGTTATGAATGACAATAAAAACAGATCTGATTTTCCCATAATGACTGGAATCTGTCAGTTTGTCATAAAATTATTTCGTTTTAAATCAGTACATAACTCAAGAGACTGAGTCTAATAAACTGTAATTTTATTATATTATCATCATCATTATTATCGGATGGTGGCACTAATCTCAGGTGAGTTCCTGGTTAGGACACTAAAGTGTGCTCTAGGAGTATAATATGCTCACTACTTGTGTAAATGATTTAAAAGTCAGTAACAAAAGCTAAGGAAATATGTTACTCTATGGGCATGCCATATTAAATAATGATTTTAAAGTGAGAACAACAACTGTATTTACACTAACTTTTTATGTGAAACTATTGTTATATTATAAAGTGCTTTGTGGTTTATCAGTGCATAATTGTCTGTAGTTGTGAACATTTTCTGTTCTGAATTCTCCATGTTTATAACACCGGATATGCGCACAGAATCAGCGCTGCATGCCACAGATTATTGCGTAACATGCGCAGCTGCAAGTAGTGATGACGAAATAAGGCTTCCTGATCCTGAAGCTTCATTCCTCATTGCTCTCTAGTGACACCTGGCCACTGTGCAAAAAAATAGCCAATAGCAGACAAATCCATTAATCCTGAGCCAATGACCTGAGCAGACGTTTGTCTGTTGTTTGGGTATAAAATAAAATATCCCGTATGTATTTTTCTCTGTCTGACGTTACTTGCACAAAGACAACTGTCAGACACACTGTTAATTATTTATTTCTTTATATACTGTGGTCAACATATCCAGCAGATGCCAAAGGACACTTAATAATTGTCACGGTTCATGGATTCCCTGTCTCACTCTTGGGTGCGTGTTGAATGTAGGTGAGGGCGGAGCCTGGGATTGGCTCATCACGCACCTGTGGCTGATCACCTGCACCAGCTGCAACTCATCACCTTCACCCTATTTAGTCTCTCTGTTTCTCTCTTGTCTTTGTCAGAGCGTTGTTGGATGTTTCCCCTTGTGTCTCCGTGTTGGTTGTCGTTTCCCCCTTCCGTGAAACGCTGGATCCCTTCCCGGATTACCTGTACCGACCTCCCGAGTCACAGCTGCTCACAGCCTGCCCGTGTCGCCAACAGAGCCTCTCTCACTGCTCTGTCTTATCCGGACTTCTTCAGTGTTCTGAGTTTTCACCTTTGTGACACTATCCGTCAAATAAACTAATTACTTGCTTTTGAATCCTGCCTCTGTGAATCCGTTACAGAACGCTCTGACCAACCATGGATTCAGCGAGTATCAACGCCCTACTGACCAGCAGCAACGAGAGACTGGACCAGCAGGAGGCGAACTTAACTGCCACAGGACAGGCAGTACACACCTTGGTGGCACGGGTGGCCGAGCTGACCCAACAGATGCAACAACTCGTCGGTCCCACTGTGCCCGACCCACCGCCGATTCCCCACACACCATCTGCATCACGGCAACCGGAACCACGTCTGCCTACCCCCGAGAGTTATGCCGGTGAGAGCAATTATTGCAGAGCCTTCCTTACCAAGTGTTCCTTGTTTTTCGCTCTTCAACCGCAGACTTTCAACACGGGAAGATCCAAGGTGGCATTCGTCCTCACCCTGCTCTCCGGACGAGCCGCACTTTGGGGAACGGCGGTGTGGGAGAACCAACATCCTTGCTGCTCCTCGTTCCAGACGCTGGCGGCAGAGATGAGAAGGGTGTTTGACCGAGCGGTGACCGGAAGAGAAGCGGCACGTCAACTCGCAGAGCTCCGCCAAGGTAACCGCTCGGTCTCGGATTATTCCATCGAGTTCCGCACCCTGGCCGCCGAGTGCAAGTGGAACGAGGAGGCACAGTGGGACATGTTCCTGCATGGGCTGGCTGACCGCATCCAGAAGGAGATATTCGCCATCGACCTTCCGGAGAAGATTGACGGTCTCATTGACCTTGCCTTGAGGGTGGACGCTCGTCTGAGTCGGCTGAGGTCCAGGATGGAGCCTCAGCATGGGAGTGTCGAATGCCCTCAGGTCAGCGCAACGGATGCGGTCAGCTACACCTTCGACCCGGAGCCCATGCAGGTGGGTCGAGCTCGGCTCTCCCGGGAGGAGAAGGCGAGACGGAGATCCCGTGGTCTTTGCCTGTACTGCGGCGGGAACGGACACCTGCTAGACTCCTGCCCGGTAAAAGACCACGCCCGGCGGTAAAAGGAAGGCTACTGTCGGGCGGGATCTCCGTGGAAAAGACCTCATCCTCCACTCTCCTCCCGGTGAGATTGCTGTGGGCAGCTCAGGATTTTTCCAGCCTCGCCCTCCTCGACTCGGGAGCGGAAGGTAACTTCATTGACTCTGCCCTTGCTCACAAACTTAACATACCCACCATTGCACTCAAGAACACCATTTCTGTCAACGCACTCAACGGACAAGTTCTCCCTGACATTTCATTCACCACTGAACCACTTACACTGATCACTTCCGGCAACCACACAGAACGCATTTCATTTTTCATCCTGGACTCCCCTTTGGCTCCCGTTGTCCTCGGTCACCCTTGGCTGGAGTTACACAATCCAAGGGTTGACTGGGGACAAAACTCTGTGTCTGCGTGGAGTGATAGATGTTATGAGTCTTGTTTGGTGTCTGCTTGTTCGTCTGTTTCTCGTTCTGTTTTTCAGAGTGAGACGGTGAATCTGTCTAACGTGCCTCCGGAGTACCTCGACCTGAAGGATGGTTCTCTGCGACCTTGCATTGATTACCGAGGGCTGAATAACATCACGGTAAAGAATACCTATCCTTTGCCGTTGATGTCTTCAGCTTTCGAGAGGTTACAGGGAGCATCCGTCTTCACGAAGTTGGACTTACGTAACGCTTATCATTTGGTTCGCATCAGGGAGGGGGATGAATGGAAAACCGCATTTAATACCCCCAGGGGGCATTTTGAATACTTGGTCATGCCTTTCGGCCTTTCCAACTCCCCAGCGGTTTTCCAGGCACTCGTCAATGATGTGTTGAGAGACATGGTCGACCAATTCATATATGTCTACCTGGATGACATTTTGATTTTTTTCTTCGTCTCTCCAGGAACATGTTCGACACGTCAGACGAGTGCTTCAGAGGTTGCTAGAGAATGGGCTTTTTGTCAAGGCGGAGAAATGCGCTTTTCATGCACAGTCTGTTCCTTTTTTAGGGTACATCGTGTCATCGGAGGGAATGCGCATGGATCCCGACAAGGTTAAGGCTGTGATGGATTGGCCAAGTCCAGATTCCCGTAAGGCCCTACAGAGGTTTCTGGGGTTCGCCAATTTCTATCGGCGTTTTATTCGCAATTTCAGCCAACTAGCCGCACCTCTGACTGCCTTGACCTCTCCCCGAATGACGTTCAGGTGGTCCGATACAGCCGAGGCTGTATTCGCCAAACTGAAAAGCCGCTTTGTTTCGGCTCCCATCTTAGTCGCCCCTGATCCCACACGTCAGTTCGTGGTAGAGGTCGACGCGTCAGAGGTGGGGGTAGGAGCGGTTCTTTCACAGCGCTCTCCCTCAGATGACAAGATGCACCCGTGCGCGTTTTTCTCCCATCGTCTTTCTCCTGCCGAACGCAATTATGACATTGGTAACAGAGAGTTGTTGGCCGTCAAGTTAGCGTTGGAGGAGTGGCGTCATTGGCTTGAAGGGTCGGGGGTACCTTTTATTGTATGGACGGATCATAAGAACCTTGAATATATTAGATCTGCTAAAAGACTCAACTCCAGGCAGGCTCGGTGGGCACTTTTTTTCGGACGTTTTGACTTTGTTCTCTCGTACCGCCCCGGGTCTAAAAACATCAAACCCGACTCTTTATCTCGTATTTTTGATGCTTCCGAACGCCCGGTTACTCCCGAGTGTATTTTGCCAGAGAAGATAGTTATCTCTACACTCACATGGGAGATCGAATCGAAGGTCAAAGTGGCCTTAGAAGGGGTAACGCCCCCGCCCGGCGGCCCACCGAGTTGTTTGTTCGTTCCGGAGGGGTTAAGATCCGAGGTCCTCAAATGGGGTCACTGCTCCAACATTGCCTGTCATCCAGGGGTAAACCGCACTTGCAGTTTAATAAAGCAACGATTTTGGTGGCCACTTATGGCTCGCGACGTTCGCAGTTTTGTTTTGGCTTGCTCGGTCTGTGCGGTTGGTAAGACATCTAACCAACCTCCCCAGGGGTTACTTCAGCCGCTGTCTGTTCCTTCGAGACCCTGGTCCCACATCGCTCTAGATTTTGTTACCGCCCTCCCGCCCTCCCAGGGCAAGACGGTCGTTTTGACCGTCGTGGACCGATTCTCGAAGGCAGCACATTTCATTCCCTTGCCCAAATTACCCTCAGCCAAGGAGACAGCGGTATCTGTAGTAGATCACGTCTTTCGGTTACATGGCCTCCCGATGGACGTGGTCTCCGACAGAGGTTCCCAATTTGTGTCCAAATTTTGGCAGGAGTTTTGTAAATTACTAGGAGCCACGGTTAGTCTGTCTTCGGGTTATCACCCCCAAAGCAACGGTCAGACCGAGAGAGCCAATCAGGATCTGGAGAGAGTGTTGCGATGTTTGGTATCCAAGAATCCTTCATCCTGGAGCCAGCAACTCTCTATGGTTGAGTACGCTCATAACTCGTTACCAGTGTCATCTACGGGCCTTTCGCCATTTGAGTGTAGTGTAGGTTACCAGCCACCTATTTTTCCTAGTCTGGATTCCGAGGTCGCGGTCCCCTCTGTTCACGCCTTTATCCAGAGGTGTCATCGCACATGGACCAGAGCCCGTGAGACTCTGCTCCAGGTGGGAGCGCGCACCAAGGCTAAAGCCGATCGCCACCGGTCTAAGCCTCCCGTTTACGTCGTCGGTCAAAAAGTGTGGCTTTCTACCAAGAACATTCCTCTCCGCTCCGTATCTAATAAACTTGCTCCCAAATTTATCGGCCCGTTCACTGTCACCAAGATCATTAGTCCGGTGACAGTCCGCCTCAAACTCCCTCCGGCGTACAGGAGGATTCATCCCGCCTTCCATGTATCCAAAATCAAACCTGTTTTTCACTCCCACCTTAATCCGCCAGTCCCGGTTCCCCCACCGCCGCGACTCGTAGATGGGGAACCAACTTATTCGGTTAATCGCATTCTGGATTCTAGACGGAGGGGACGCGGTTTCCAGTACTTGGTGGACTGGGAAGGTTACGGTCCGGAGGAGAGAAGTTGGGTTCCTGCTAGGGACATTCTGGATCACTCCCTTATTGATGATTACAATCAACAGGTAAGGTCGGCTGGGAGCGTCAGGGGACGCTCCTAGGGGGAGGGGTACTGTCACGGTTCATGGATTCCCTGTCTCACTCTTGGGTGCGTGTTGAATGTAGGTGAGGGCGGAGCCTGGGATTGGCTCATCACGCACCTGTGGCTGATCACCTGCACCAGCTGCAACTCATCACCTTCACCCTATTTAGTCTCTCTGTTTCTCTCTTGTCTTTGTCAGAGCGTTGTTGGATGTTTCCCCTTGTGTCTCCGTGTTGGTTGTCGTTTCCCCCTTCCGTGAAACGCTGGATCCCTTCCCGGATTACCTGTACCGACCTCCCGAGTCACAGCTGCTCACAGCCTGCCCGTGTCGCCAACAGAGCCTCTCTCACTGCTCTGTCTTATCCGGACTTCTTCAGTGTTCTGAGTTTTCACCTTTGTGACACTATCCGTCAAATAAACTAATTACTTGCTTTTGAATCCTGCCTCTGTGAATCCGTTACAATAATAGAGGAAAACTATTAGAGAAAAACTATATAACCTAGTAATAATGTAGTATAACAGCATAATGTAATAATGTATATCCCTAACACATATGAACCTCAATAACGACTGACACAACAACTCTCTAACTCTCTGACACTCACACTACAGGTGCTGGTCATTTAATTAGAATATCATCAAAAAGTTGATTTATTTCACTCATTCCATTCAAAAAGTGAAACTTGTATATAATATTCATTCATTACACACAGACTGATATATTTCAAGTTTTTATTTATTTAAATTTTTATTATGACTAATAACTAAGGAAAATCCCAAATTCAGTATCTCAGAAAACTCTAATATTGTGAAAAATTTCAATATTGAAGACACCTGGTGCCACACTCTAATCAGCTAATTGACTCAAAACACCTGCAAAGGCCTTTAAATGTTCTCTCAGTGTAGGTCTGTAAGCTACACTATCATGGGGAAGACTGCTGACAAAAGACGACCATTGACACCTTGCACAATGAAAACTAAGTATTGAGTGCTACATGCTCATACTTTCCATGGTTATGCTTTTCATTTGACCAAGATTTCTAAAAATCCTTTCTTTGTATTGGTCTTTAAAGGGGTGATGAATTGAGGAATCAACTTTCCCTTGAGCTTTTGATATATAAAAGGTCATGGTAATATAAGATTATCCTCTAAGTTTCAGAGCTGAAAACTTCCTTGTTAGTCAAAGAAAAGCTTTTATAGACAGCAGAAACGATCCTGTGCTTCATACTGACGTCAGTGCACGACGAAACACACCTCTACCGCGCGTCTGATCCAGTTGCCCCGCCCACTGACTCATGGAGGGCTCGTGCTAGCTGGTCAACAACAATAAACATGCCGAGAAAGATAGCAAGATATTGCGCTATTCCTGGTTGTGGAAGAACATAGTCGCTGCATAAGCTTCCTTTGGATCCTAATATTAGGAATGAGTGGTTGAACTCAATCGCACACTTCTTTGGGTTGGCCATCAGTCCCGCTCCCCACAGCGACCTCAGGACAGCCCTCAGATGCTGCATATGCCGCTACCAATCATTACTGAATATAATGATATCATCTAGATAGGCAGCCGTATATGCCGCATGGGGCTGCAAAATCTTATCCATGAGGCGCTGAAAGGTAGCGGGTGTCCCGAACAAGCCAAACGGAAGGGTAACAAATTGGTGTAAACCAAACGGCGTTGTGAAAGCCGTCTTTTCTCTGGATAATGGAGACAAGGGGATCTGCTAATAGCCTTTTGTTAAGTCCAATGTCGAATAAAAACGAGCCGTGCCAAGTCGATCAAGCAACTCGTCAACCCGCGGCATTACGCGTCGAATTTCGACACAGCATTCACCTTGCGATAATCCATGCAGAACCGGACTGAGCCGTCCATTTTCGGAACTAAAACTATCGGGCTCGCCCAGTTACTGTTGGATTCTTCTATTAGCCCCATGTCAAGCATAGCGCCCAATTCATCCACTTTTGTCCGAGCGTCTTGGGTCACTCGATACAATCGATCTTTTAAAATGGCAAAATATGGATAGGAGATCGGAAGAGCAGGTTGTAGAGACTGGCCATCGTTGGAGCGGACCTGTCGAAACGCATGTTTTAATGTCTCATCCTGGGACTGCTCCAGAGGAAAGTCATCACGCTCCGAGAGAATTAGTCTCTCGATCGCGTTCGGTTCCTCTGAAGGCGAACCCTGCGGCCCTGGTTAAGTTTCTCCCACTTGTACCCGCGCTGTCTCCTTCCGGGCTCTATTTTCCCAAGAGGCATCCACACATAATGACCCCAATAAAACGCAAACGTGGGCCAATTCGTTCGCAAAATTACCGGATGCCGGAGGTGGGGACTAACCGCCACCTCTACACTATGCTTTTCCCCCCGAAATTGAATAGTAATTGGGAAAACCGGATATTCCACCACATCACCATGCACGCACCGCACCTTAATCACGCGGCTTGTATCCAATGCCCCCGGTTGAATCAGGCTTTGATGCATTGAGGTTTGGTTACATCCTGAATCCACCAAGGCCGGATATGTACCCCCCTTGATACTCACAGGTGTTTGGTACTCGCCAGCCTGACCGGGGGTGACCTGGGGGACGTCCGGGACCTAGATCATCGTCCCTACCTCCATCATGGGACACCTGTCCACGAAATGCTACGGGTCCCCGCAACGCCAACAGGCCAGACCATCCCTACCCGCCGCTCCAGTGGCAGGGAGTCGGTTGGAGAATTGGCGTGGAGAGAGCGGAGAAACAGAAGCCATATCTCCCCCGGCAGCCATAAGCCCCGCCCCCCTGGGCGGAGCCCTCGGATTCCTGAAATGTCCTGGGCCCATCCCACCCCGGGCCCGCCCCGGGAGAGGGACAGGGCGAGAGAGAGAAGGGGGAGGGAGAGAGTTAGAAGGCAAGGGTTCGCCGACCCCTGGGCACGCCACCATGTGGTCCTCCGCCAGATCGATGGCCGAGTCCAGAGACGTGGTGCGGTGGCACTGGACCCATTAGGCCGTCTCCTTGGGTAGCCGAGCGATGAATTGCTCCAGCACCACTAGATTGATCACCTGATCCACGTCGCTTCCCTCAGCCAGTAGCCACTTGCGGCAGGAGTCCCGGAGCTGTTGGGCCTCTCCCTCGCTTCCGTCTCTCCTGGCGTTTTATACTCTCTCTGCGCCAATTACTGAAACGAGAAACAGGTGTTGGTAGTTTGTGTCCAACCCACTCACTTACCGTTCATCTCCCGACTCTCTCTCCCACTGCAGACCTCGCTAAACCACGCCCCCCCTGCCACAGGTACTTTTTTGAATAATCATATCTCTCCATTGGCAGCAATTGTTGCTATTCTAATAAAAATATTTTTTGATAAACAACATATAAATCACAAAAAAGCATTATATTACAGTAAATGTTTCATCAGTGACCCATATATCTATTTATTATTTAAACACATCAATGTTCAGTGTTTTCTAAAACAGATGTTTTCTAAACAGTGAGTTCAGTGTTTTCTAAACAGTGAGTTCTGCATGATACCATCAATTTTGCAACTTGCGTCGACTGTTTTCTGTCCAGGCACTCAAACGCAGAAAAACAACATGTTGTTGGTATGTCTTGCACCTAAGATCCTCTTCAGGATGTGGAATCTAGGTGTGATAGCAACGCTTATTTTCTGAGAAGCTTGTAGTTCTACTGAAATATCACATGGTATACAATGCAAGATAAAGGTCATGAACAACCAGGGCAATCTTAACCCAAAGTATATGGCATTTTAATCTGTCACAAACAGTAAGGAGAATGCTTTGTATGGTAAACGTCAGCATTCATGGGTTCATAGTATTATATTTAATAGCAAAACTGTTTTGTGAGCTTCGTATCAACAGGAATGGGGAACAAAAAGGCCAGAGAAACACAATCTTCACACCTACACTCAAAAACACACACAGGCTTTCAGTTCAAACCACATTTCTTTTCAGATCAGAAATCGGCAGGTTTCATTTTGACTCCCGACAGGAATGGTGCAACATACTTATGTGAGTAAAATGTGTTTTTATATGTAATAGTGTTGCATATTTATAGATCGTTTTGCTTATGTGTACGTGTCTAACAGAGCATACCTTTAGCAAGCTGGATTCCGACACATATGGGCTAGGGCTCTTGGTAGATAGACACATCTCATGTGATTGGTAGATAGGTGGAGGGTGGTAGCCTAGAAATCTAGACGCACCCTAGCAGCAATTTTAATCTGCCACGAGTGTCGTCTAGCAACTCTCAATACACTTCTGAGCTGTAAAAACCAAACTCTGGTCAGGCCAATCACATCGCGTATAGAGTCGGTGGGCGGGGTTTAATATAATGATGGCAGAGTTGCGGAGGATCCAAGTGCTAATTGCAAACAAAAAAAAGGCTGGCGAACGGAGGTCTTTCGAATCTGCTTTGACCGCGACTTGAAGTTGAGCTTTTCTCTGAGAAAATAACAAAGAATGGCACTGAAGTCATTCTTAAGACCAGATACGGAGAAAGTTTAATCTATCAGCTAGTTCCTCTTCATCCTTCTTCGTTGCTCTAGTTGGTTAAAGCGCTATACAACTGTGTGCAGAGGGAGTTTGAAAGACAACCATTAATCCCACCTCTCAGATTGAGCTGCCAATGGTGAGCTCCCAGACCAAACATCTAAATGTGGGTCTGGCTTGTCAGACTAGGAGGGCGGAGCTTCAGGCCAAAACAAAACATGTCAACATCAACATCAGTTGAGGGCCGCAACAACAACTTTTAAATGACAATATCCTGGCCGGACTACTGTTTTCAGTGATAGAAGTATTTGATATTAACATGATTTCTTAATGTCTAGTGACATATCAGTGCAACTTTGATTAATTGGAATACATTTCGAACTGCCGTGAGACTGGGTTGAGCCTAGATAGGCGGCCTACATTTTGAGGACGTCAAACTGATGTTACTCGTCTCTGCACGCTTTCAGCGACTTCCTATGCACCTGCTTCTATTTCGGTCTGCAGCGGAGTCGGGGGTGGAGGACTTGAGCAGGTGTCGGGCTGGGGTTCTCGGTCTTGTCGTGCTGGTGCTCAGGTTTCAATAAACTCCTCTTTGCTAGCATCACTGCAAGCCCCAGCATAGCCAGGCTCTTTGTTTGCGTCGACTTTTGAAAAAAGTAAAGATCCTGCTAACCTTCTTCCTTTTAGCAGAAGTCACGCTAAAAGTGGTTCCACCGTTTTTTCCTAGCAATATTTTCCTAGCAATATTCACATCGGCTGTATTTGTCTAGTGTAGATTTATCCATGTCATATGACAACAAATTGTATTTTGCTTGTTTTACTAAAACAATATAATTTCAGTCAAAAATAAAAGTAATATCCTTAAGTAGCCTATTGTTCAGCATTTGTCATTATTATTGTAAGTGTTATAGTGATGCTTAAATTTTTTCGAAATATGAAAAATCTGAATCATGAATCAATACGCTGATTCATAACCGTTTTAGTTAGTTACTCCCTAGAAGTGATGGAAAAATACAATTAATCACTGAACATTTGTATGATAATAGAAACATTAAAACAAAGAATCTTGAAATATATTTATTTTTAAATACTCAGACATTGACAGACACAAATAGGATATGATGTTTATTTATTTTTATTTTTAAAGGAGTAATATCACATTTTTCAGCTTCTTGTGCTAGAGCTGGAAATACCTTCTGACTTTAGCACTTGTTATCTGCAGGATCACATCAGTATTAAAGGTTACTGTTCTTACGCTCTCATGGCACACGTCCAGTTTCTCATGCAGTGAAAAAACATTGAGGAGAAAATATGACACCTCGCAGATCAGACAGAGCAGGGTTTGATATGAAACAGTCTCGGCTTTCATGATATTTTCACTTTTTACAGTATTACTTTTTTCTATTTTTTAGTTTTTGTTTGTTTAAATACAAACACCAGCACAGGTATTTCGTAATAAAGTTGTGTCTGTGTAAAGCAGAAGTAAAACTGGGAGCATATGTGAAGGAATGGAAAAACACTCTTAACCCACACGCTATTGAGATCACATCAAGACAAACACGGACAAACTCATTAAAGGGATAGTTCACTTTAAAATGAAAATACTGTCATCCTTTACTCACCCTCAAGTGGTTTAAAACCTGTATGAATTTCTTTCTTCAGCTGAAAACAAGGGAAGATATTTTGAAGAATGTCAGTAACCAAACAGTTAACTGGAGCCATTGACTTCCATAGTATTTTTTTTTTCCTACTATGGAAATCCACCAGTACCACTGGAATTAAACGCTTACCATTGTAAACCGAGCTACGGTAAACATATTGTATTGAATATATCGCCCCTTGACGTCATGGAACGCCTGCTTCTGGAGCCCCGCCAACCGACTCGTAGAGCTAACCAGATCACGCTACCGAGTTATAAACGTGCCTTATGCTACGTTCACACCGAACGCGAACAGAGCGTCAAAATCGTGTCTACCGCGTCTAGTTTGACGCGTGAACATTTTGAATCCATTCACGCATCTGCAGCTAATAGGACGTGCGTAAAAATCGAGCATTTGAAGCGAAATAGATGCACATTAAAGGCGCTCCAGGTGAAATATGTCATAAAACACCACTCTGCCTCTTTTCATTTTCATAAGAAAATATTAAGCATTAACAGCCACACAAATGTGGTTCAGCCAATCCATTAGCGTTACCTGGTGTAATAAAAATGACTATGAGTTTAATGTCTCGAGGAATAATTAACTCAAAAGGGATTCAATATTCAATATTCATGAATTTATGAATATAATTTGCTAGTCGTTCATTACGTATTTAAATTTTCCGATAAGTAAAAATGTTTAATTAAATACAAGTAACCCTTTACGGAATTGCTTGAAATTATCTTACTAAGTTTGTCCTGCAAATTAGTTATAGACTTTTCAAATCAATTCTCAATAAGGGATTACTGCTTTACGAGCGCATAAGAAACATTAACTTTACTGATCAGGACAAAATCAATATTTCAAATGGTCGTACCAGTTACTTTACTAAAATAGTAGCATAAGCAGTTAGGTAACGTTAGGATCGTAAGTTTCATTGACTTTGTGTATGTGGCAGAATAACAGATTCAATTCAAAAATGTATTTTGTAAGTTTTATAAACACAGACTAAAAATAACACTACAATTCACACAGAAAGTACACACTAAATATGCATAAAGAGAGTAGAAATATAGATAGTAAACGAAAAGAATATGGTACATAAACGAAAAGAATGAATAGACTAAAAATAGAGAGAGAGAGAGAGAGAGAGAGAGAGAGAGAGAGAGAGGGAGGGAGAGAGAGAGAGAGAGAGAGAGAGAGAGGGAGAGAGAGAGAGAGAGAGAGAGAGAGAGAGAGAGAGAGAGAGAGAGAGAGAGAGAGTTTTTAAAGCCCTTAAAAACCATGAAGTGAACGCTAAGAAGAGTCCCCTAATTCAGCTGGTCCCGAGGCTGCAAAAACAAACTAACACGACTAACAATAATCAGCCTCAGGACACCGACACCCTCATCCACACAATCTGGCCCAACCAAATGATTACAGCACAACTAGAAAACTACCTGACCTATTGGACTGAAACAACACAAAAACAAAGTAAACTAGAATGTTATTTGGCCCTAAACAGAAACTACACAACAGCAGAATACCTGAGCTCAGTGAAAGACAGTGAGCTCAGAAGAAGAATAACGAGGTACAGACTGAGCAATCACACACTGGCCGTAGAGACGGGCAGATACAGACAGAACTGGCTGCCCAGAGAGAGCCGCATCTGCCCGTACTGCACTGCTGGAGAAGTGGAGACAGAGACACACTTCCTCACCAGCTGCCCTAACTATGAACAAATCAGAAATACATTCTATCCTAAATTCGAAATTCTTTGCCCTGACTTCATAAAATCAAACAATAAAACACAACTTCTACATGTATTAGGTGAACAAAGAGATTGTATCCTACTAGCAGCAAGATACATTAATGCCTGTCACAAAAAGAGGGAGGAGTCGACCAATCAGTGATGCACACACACACACACACACACACACACACACACACACACACACACACACACACACACACACACACACACACACACACACACACACACACACACACACACACACACACACACACACAGAGAGAGAGAGAGAATTCAAAATTGTTCCTAGAATTCTAAATGTTTACAGATTGTTCAACTTATTACTATTATTATTATTTATTTTATTTTATATAATTCTTTTATTTTATGTATGTACGTATATGTACATGTATGTTAATGCGTTGGCAATACATTGAAACAATTGTCATGCCAATAAAGCACATTTGAATTTAATTGAATTGAATTGAGAGAGAGAGAGAGAGAGAGAGAGAGAGAGAGAGAGAGAGAGAGAGAGAGAGAGAGAGAGAGAGAGAGACAGCGTTCACTTCAGTTCGTTACACAGAGCCCTCACGGATTTAACTCGTCCCAAACGGGAAATAACACGACCGTTTTAACAGCAGTTTGGATTTTAGAAATAAGAATACTTGCTTTGGTTTTGGCTTCTCGCGTGTGTGCATGTATTCTGAGTTCAAATGTCCTGCGTGTCCGGCGGTTCTTTCCGAGGTCGGTGTGGAGCGGCGAGTCTCTTGGAAGTGTGCTGACTTCTCCTCTCTGAAGAATGCCCTCGGGGGCTGGAAAGCGGATGGCGGATGGCTCTGCGGCGTTTGATGCGATGCAAAAGCAGAAGGGTGAGGGTCACATTGGCATTTGTAGATCAGGTCGAGCGACGCCCATGTCCTGGATGGTCCAATCGATCAGATCGATCGATTTTTCTTTACAACGCTGGTAATTTTGTAATAATGCATGTTCTGTAAATTCTTTTACAAGATTCGGTACGATCGCATTTTTCTGATTACAAGGATACCCTGGATCATAAGTCTGAGATCTGGGAATACACAAATACAGGCTTTCCACTGTCCGTTGGTGTACACAGCTTGAGTTACATTCCTATAATTCTCATAATTGTTTCAGACACATATAAAAACACTTTAAGCAGAAAAGCATACATTTAATACGTTTTTGTGGTGACTTTTAATCATACATTCCTTTGGTACTGGCGGAGCTCTATGGGTGTGTGTGTGTGGGGTGTCAGGTATCGTGCAGGGCGATTTGGGGGGCAATAAAAGTCACTACGGAGCCTGCTTGATGTCTCTCAAGGGAGATCAAAGAGTGGTCTCCAGACATCGTGGTGCCTTTTTCGGTGATCAATCGTATTAACATGATCTGATAACGCACCTCACGAGAGGCGAAAGACATCTGGCCGTTTGCCAGATGAACAGACACCGTCATTGTGGCTACACTGGATTACCGGGATCTTCACTGCATGTATATTATTATATCCTTAAAGGTGTCCTAGAATGATTTGAAACAATATGTTAAATTGTTCTCTGATATCTATCTAGAGGGTATGTGGCTTATTTAAAGGGTTAGTTCACCCAAAAATTAAAATTATTTCATTAATTACTCACCCTCATGTCGTTGGACACCTGTAACACCTTCGTTCATCTTCAGAACACAAATGAAGATATTTTTGTTGAAAGCTGATGGCTGAGAAAGGCTTCAAAAAGGCCTCCATTGGGGTTCAGTACATTCCCACTGACCCACTCACAAGACCCATAAAAGGCACTAAAGACTTTGTTACAAAGTCCATCTCACTACAGTGGCTGTACAATAATTGTACCAAGTGGCGAGAACAGTTTTTGTGAGCAAAAAAAAATCAAAATAATGACTTTATCTGCCAAGAGATTGTCTTCCGTGTAGGTCTCGGACGTGAACTCACCTGGAACCCACGCGATAGCGGCGCTCCTCCTCTTCCAGGTCATGTATTCGCTATGATTCAAACAGTGGCGCTGCGTCATATTCTCGCGTATGCGTAGAGTTCACGTCAATAATTTGGTGGATTATATCGTTATTTTGATTTTTGTGCGCACAATAACTATTTTCGTCGCATTTTAAAATGATTGTACAGCCACTGTAGTGAGATGGACTTTGTATCGACGTCTTTAGTGCCTTATTGGGTCTTGTGAGTGGGTCAGTGGGAATGTACTGAATGCCAATGGAGGCCTTTCTGAAGCCTTTCTCAGCCATCAGCTTTCAACAAAAATAGCTTCATTTGTGTTCTGAAGATGAACGAAGGTCTTACAGGTGTCCAACGACATGAGGGTGAGTAATTAATGAGGGCAAAAATTGTCCAGATACAGTTTTACAGGTCCATTTACAACCCTATAAATTGTCCCTAGGATGGAATGCTCTGTTTTTGCCTTATTTGGAAGAGTCTTCCAAAATAAATGAATATTAATGAATATTAATGTTGAGCTCTGCTCTGATTGGCTTATTTCAGCAGCTCACAGCAGTTCAGTGAAGCGGCTCGTGAGTCCTGACCGTCCTGACAGAACACAGATCGACTGAATGACACTTTAAGCAGATAATCTCAAATGGAGATCGATAAAATGCAGCTTACTCGTTTATTGGTGTTTTCAGATCATCCGCGCGCGACAGAGAGCTCACGTGCATATGGTTGCCAGATATAGTATACGTGTTCTTTTCACAGAAAAGCTCTGATTGGCCGCAAGCACAAACGGTCTTTCTTCCCTCAGGCAAAACCAAAACCAGTAATTTTAGACTCATCTTTTTTCATCAACGATATTGCATGTTTATATAACGTTAGTCACAATGTAGGCTAACGTTACGCAGTGACTGTGATGTACTCTGAAATACAAGCATGAAACATCACATTTAAAGGGTTAGTTCACCCAAAAATGAAATTGATGTCATTAATGACTCACCTAATATCGTTTCACACCCGTAAGACCTCCGTTCATCTTCAGAACACAGTTTAAGATATTTTAGATTTAGTCTGACAGTGTATCCAAGTGTATCTACTTTAATGATGTTTTTATTCCCTTCCTGGACATGGACAGTATAGTGTGCATACACTTAGATACGCTGTCGGACTAAATATAAAATATCTTAAACTTCTGATGATTAACGAAGGTCTTACGGGTGTGGAACGACATTAGGTGAGTCACTAATGACTTAAATTTCCTTTTTAAGTTCTCAAAAATATATTTTTACAAAATGAATAGCCTTGTCAAATGAATTGTTTTAAGTTATATGGTGGAAAAGGTGACGTTTGCTAGAAGGATCGAGTGAACGATCCGTAAGCAAATTATCTACGGTTGTATTTTGTAATGCAAAATAATATTACCCTTTGTCATTAGACACACTATTTAGTTTGGTATGGTACTTGGAGTTTCCTGTTGTTACTGTACTCGCATCTTGCGTTATCTAGACAATGCGGTCTCTCTACGAAACTTTCAATTTAATCAGAAATTGTTTAAACAGTCAATAAGTGGATAAATCGCTACTTACTGCTTGCAGGAATACAGTTGTAATTGCCACTTTCTTCAGTTTAAGATGCTGAGCGAAGCTTGCTTGAAATGGGCCGAACAAACGAACGATCTTGAATTAAATTGTTGTGGTATCCGATTATAATAAACATCAACCATGACTGTTGACATTTTTTATCTGTGGGAAAGTTTAAAAGTCTCCTGAACAGCCTGAACATGAAGTGTGTGTCCATGCGAGCTGCCGTTTTTTCTATCCTCGAGTGTCACTTGTTTACCTGCAGTCCAGATGTTAAAAGTTGTTTTGTGAAAACATGATGCTAATATACTTTATATATTTAAAGATTGCACTTTTTTGTAAGTATATTTAAAATATAATATTAAAAAAGGGAAAATATTAGAAACACTTTTTTCCCCAGTGTACCCTTTTTAAATATTTGACATTTTGAGATTTAACACCTAAATTAGCAAATGTTTATATTTATTTCCAATATATCACATTGGCTGATGTATCATCATCATCATCATCATCATCATCATCATCATCAACAACAACAACAACATCCTGCACATGCTAAACTTATATCTACATATGTTACAGATGAAAAGTGAATCCACATTGTTCTAAGCAGATTCAGATCACGCTGTTTGGTCACACCCGAGTTACTTTTATTGTCATATTATTGAAGCTATCTGTTTTAAATGATCAGATTTTTTTTCTTACTTTACATTTACACTGAATGTCAAAATCATCTGTTGTGAAGTGAACTCGTGCATTGAGGGCTTGGGGAACCCGGAAAAGGAACTGTCAGACTCCATTACAGCAACGGATCCACGATCTAATGGAGCTGTTTGAATCACCAATATATTGTGTTCAATTTGCAAAGCCATTTAAAATGACTAGAGGCTGTATGTTCTTTCTGCTTGCTTTTCTTATTGATGGTAAGACATTTATTTATTTGTTCCAACCCTTTACGTTTCATTGATGACAAATGACGCAGTCAGCTTAGCTCATAAACTTTCATGTCTCTGAAAATCTTGCCTTAAAATCTCTTAAAGTCTTTAGTTTTATTCTGCATTGTTTTAAATACTTTATTATGATATATGGATGGTTTTCACTATACATCTGCTTTATATGGTCATTTAGTTGTTCCTTTTCTAACTTTTTTCAAAATGGTGGACAGAAGAGTTTCACCAAAACACTTGCGATCACTTAATTCTTACAAATCTCTCTTTTATTTCTTTGAAATGTGGTTTTTAGAATGTGGGATAATTGTACATTTGACAAAGTTTTCTGATCTAATGCACATTGAATATAATTTAAAAATGTGCTGCATTATTAAAGTTTTGTCTACTCTATAATCAAAGTAATTATATAAAGCATGAATACAGCATGTGTTGTTTTACAACAACAACAACATCCCAGCTAACAATTTTAGGTTATAAGAACGTTTCCCTAACGTTCCCATTAAGTTCTAAAAACGTTTTTGAATGTTCTAGGAACGTTGAAATGTCCAGTTTGTGGAACGTTATATTAACGTTCTCATTAGGTTCTAAGAGGGTGTGGAGTATGATCAAATAAAATATTCCTGTTTTCTCCTTTAATGTACTTGCTTTTGTTTATTGACATCTTATTCTTTCTTAAAAAAAGCTAACTCCACTTTTGTAATTGACTTTTATATTTATATTACATTTATATTTAATATATAATTAGTTTACTAGATTTTTCTTCTGATTGTAAAAATAAATAAATATATACACGAAAATAGCATTTAAGTGTTATTAAGTTGTCTCTGGATATACAAATTATGTATCTGAAGTTTGAGAAAAAAGCTGTATGACTAATTTGTAATGACTAATACTTTTTTAATGTAGTAACGTTTTTAAAACGTTCCACTAACAATGTAAGAATAACGTTTTATAGCTAACGTTTGTAGAATGTTTCTCAATAGCAAATAACGTTGGCACAACGTTCTAATAACGTTACTGCAAGAATGTTTTTTGATAACTTTGAGAGAACTTTCAGAGAACGTTAGCCAACGTTCTGAGAACGTTCCCTGTTAGCTGGGATGTTTTACTTTTATACCATTTTCGCACATATGGTGGCCCCGAGAGAAGGTTTTAGCAGGCTTCAGGCACATCCTATTCTTTTGTTTTTGTGTGTGTGTGTGGGTTGTTGGGTTTTTATACATTTGGTCTAGGGGTGTTCTGACTTGAAAAAAAAAGTGCTGAATTAGGGGAAAGCAGCTCGTTTCTTCTGCTGTTAGATCAGCATTAAAGAACCATCTCAACTTTTAAATAACAGATAGAAGATTAACATAATGTCAGATTTGTCTTATTTTAAATAAGCACAAAAAACAGAGATGAAAAATGTTAAATAAAATGTTCAGTGATATCTTCTGCAGCCAGCAGCCATATCACCCTGTAGCCCAAGACTGGTTTCCCACTGAAGCTAAGCAGGGCTGAGCCTGGTCAGTACCTGGATGGGAGACCAACTGGGAAAACCAGGAGCTGCTGGTAGAGGTGTTAGTGAGGCCAGCAGGGGGCGCTCACCCTGTGGTCTGTGTGGGTCCTAACACCCCAGTATAGTGATGGGGACACTATACTGTCAAAGAGCACCGTCTTTCGGATGAGATGTTAAACCGAGGTCCTGACTCTCTGTGGTCGTTAAAAATCCCAGGATGTCTTTCAGAAAAAAAGTAGGGGTGTAACATCGGCATCCTGGCCAAATTTGCCCATTGGCCTCTGTCCATCATGGCCTCCTAATCACCCCCCTCTCCTGATTGGCTTCATCACTCGGTCTCCTCTCCACCAATCAGCTGGTGTGTGGTGAGCGTTCTGGCGCAATATGGCTGCCGTCGCATCATCCAGGTGGATCCTGCACATTGGTGGTGGTTGAGGAGATTCCCCCCTTCAATGTAAAGTGCTTTGAGTGCCTTGAAAAGCGCTATATAAATCGAACACATTATTATTATTATTATTATTATTATTATTATTATTATTATTATTATTATTCTGGATTTTGTCATTTTGGTGCAGTTTTTCTCTAAATAATGTCGATATGGCAACTACTAAATACACTAAGTTTCAGCATTCTGGCATGTGTGGAAAGTTTCAAACAATGTGTTAGGTTGAGCCCCGCTCTAATAAACCGTTCAATATTCATTCCAGGTTGTCCAGAAGTCCTCCTGGTTCCGTTACAAGTTGGTGTGTAGTGTAAAGTGCATAATATGTAAGGCCTTTTTTCCTGGGTATGTGTATATAAAGTGACAGCTTAGCTGAAATGAAATGAATCCCACAATGCAAACAGGTCTGAGTTGAACGTCAGCTGTAGGCCCTTCACTGAATCACAGGGTCTGACTCCATATAGCTGGCATAAGCTCTCAGGTGATCATGTCACAAGATGGAATCAGACAATAAGAAAAAACACAATACAACACAACTCACAGTTAAAGGGTTAGTTCACCCAAAAATGAAATTAATCTCATTAATGACTCACCTAATGTCGTTCCACACCCGTAAGACCTCCGTTCATCTTCAGAACACATTTTTATGTCTGCGAATTGAAGTGACTACAATTATGTTATATTTAGCGCCAAAAATACTCATTTTAGAAGGGAACCCTGGTTAAAAAACATATATTTTCACCCTCCGTAATGAATTTTTTTGACCAGGGAACCCCTAAAAACACGATTGGGCGGGTTTTGTTGTAAAAACCTGGCAACCCTGCCAGTGATCGAGATAAAGGGTACTATAGTGAGCAAACATATACAAATCTGGAAAGTATATGTAAATGGCAAGAAGGGAGAGAAAAATTTAGAAATTATTCCGTTTTGATGTTTGGTAGACTTTATTCATTTTTGCTTTTTATTCTCTGAAATTTTCTGAGGACCCCTGATAAAATTCCATTAAACTCCAGCCAGATAAAGTAATTTTATGCAGAAACAAAGACCTTGATCTCCAGATGAAGTATAATAACACTGTCAGTATTAGAGCATATACCACCTGATCTGAGTATTGGATTAGCACATTTCATTTGGGACACACACACACACACACACACACACACACACACACACACACACACACACACACACACACACACACACACACACTAACACTAACACTAACTGTTTATTTGTGTCTTCAGGTGTTTTCAGAGCTGGAAGCAGAAGTGAAGCCAGAGTACGTGTCAGTGAAGGAGAGCGATTCAGTCACTCTACCCACTGGTGTTACCAAAAATCATGACGACATTATGCTGTGGTATTTTAATGAAATCCGCATTGTTAAAATCAGCGGAGAGTTGAGTAAGATTTGTTTATATGACGTTGAAGGCGGGAGATTCAGAGACAGACTGAAGGTTAACAATGAGACTGGAAATCTGACTATCACAGACATCCGACCTGAACACGCCGGACGTTATGAAGCAGATCACATCAGAAGCAAGGGAACAGGAATCAGCACAAGGTTGAACCGAAACAGCAAGTGTAACAGCACACAAATCTTCAGAAAAAGCAGCAGCACTGAAGAAACCATAAAGACATTCAATGTGATCGTCACTGGTGAGTCAATGTCATTGACCCTGAAGAATTTTACAGATTGAATACTGCCAATAAATTATTTCTCATCTTGGACTGTTTTAGGTGGGACACTGTCTCAAATTACATTATTGTTCATATAATCATAACCTGTTTTGCTGCTCAAACTGAATTTAACATTAAACCGACTTTAAATCAGCACTAGGTAACTTTTCAACCTTCATAATATATTTTTTAAGACTCTTGTGATGATACATCAACTTACAATAGGTTGAATGACACGTCTGCCATCGCCTGATGGGGTCTGTATTGCTTTTAATCGTACTTTTAAACTTCAGGTTTCGGGTAGTAACCCGAGAACAAAAAGAACTACAAAATTCGACTGCTTTACGGCATATACGTCACTTCCACCAACACACACACTTCCTTAAATTCGGACGTGCGAGCCCAACTTTGTTCGTCGGATAATAGTCATGTCCGAAGCAGCACAGACACATAAAAAAAGAAAAGGTTTTGTTGGAGGAAAGCAATAAGAGGAAACGAAAAAGTGATGTGATTAAAGCCAGGATGAGGATCAACATGTGACCAGCGTTTGCTCGTTGGCATGAGCTGAAGGAGGCCTGCCCGACCGATGCTGTCCTGCTTGTTAATGTGATTACTTACCACTCAAACATTGAACTGAAGTATCATATAGATTCTGTAAAACGGTAACCAACTACTATAATCTTACTATAATGACGCTGGCTTGTAAACGTGAGCATCGTGATTATTTGGCGTTTGAAAAAAATAAAACACATGAAATTATATTCATATGACATGCTGAAACATATGCCACTGACTGTACCTGATGAAGACATTTCACACGCGCCGCCAGAAGAAAACCTGCATGTGAACTCCTGCAGTGTTCAGGGGAACTGTTAGTGCTGCACCGACCTTTTAAATTGATCAAGTAATACTGTCATAACCATGGGCGTCACTAGGCCCTTTTTTATGAACTTATGCCTCAGCCCCCCCTAAAAAAATATGTGATAACCTTTAAAACATATGAAACTGGCGCGAGGCTTCGGCTTCGGCTACGGCTACGGCTTCGTCCCGTCTTTGAGTCTTTGTGTCAGTGTGTTCTTCAATCCGCAGTGGCGCCGTATGACATGGTTTTCAAGCTATTGTTATCTAATTTTTTGGCCTTCTGAACATCTTAAAATACACATATGTAGATCATAATGTTCTCATTTCTAATGTGTGATCTCAGTGAAAATAAACCTGGCTACATTATTAGATTAATGCACATACAATATGGCCATGAAATAAGGAAGTCATATTTGCTTTATAAGTTATAGTTTAAAAAATATATATATCTTTTTTAATAGTTTACGGGGGGTGCAAGACATGAATCTTGCCTAGGGTGCCAGAAAGGCTAGAAACAGCCTTGGGAAAAGTAATTCAATTTCAGTAACTAATTACACCCAACACTGGATACAATGTACAAAAAAAAAATAATTTATTGCCATGCTGTTCATTTTATTGCATCATCTAAAGTTAAAAATTGTATTTCTGATCTGGTCAAGAATAAACTGGCAATGTGTCGCAAATAGCCTGACAAGCCAGACTCACATCACTTCAATTTTTTGCACTGCCCATGGCCAGTCCATAAGTGTATACTCCCCATAATACCTCCCTACGGGTAGGACGTGGCTCCGCAGCGGATCCCCAGGACACGCTTTCCCAGTGTTATCCAATTCTCTGCTGAGTGGGTCTTGCGGAACAGCAGCGTGACTTCCCTGCGTAAATTTCCTGCCCGAAACAGATGGGGTCTGATGGGCTTTCGCTGGGCACTGGTAGTAACTGTGGTGTTTTCCATAGGGATCCCAATTCATCGGTGATGTCCGACGTACATCAAATGTGACCAACTGAAAAGGAAATCCAACTAAATTGTAACCTTCGTTCCCTGAAGAAGGGATCAGAGACATACGTCCTGTCGCAACATTTGCTGTACCATCACTGCGGGATTGAGTCACTAAGTTCAGCTCCTCAGTGAAAAAAGGGTGCACTGCATCTCCTTCCGCTTCATACCCACGCTGCGGAGTGCGAGATGCAAATCTCATATGCCAAAGGCCATTGGCCTGTTCTCTATATCTCTAAGCTGATAGGGGCTGCCAGAAGGGATCCCATTTTGTCGGTGACGTCCGACCTACATCTCCGTTCCCCCGTTTATTGAGTCTTCAATTTTAGTTTCTGTGCATGTGAAGAACAATTCATAGCGCTCTCTACTCTAGTAGCTTCTGTGATCTAAAACAGGGGTTTTCAAACTTTATGATGCCAAGGACCCCCCAAATATGATGAACCTTTTATGAGGGACCCCCTTTCTAAATCCATCCATCTATATATTTTTATGTATGAAAAAACATTTGAATTATTAGTGTGTTCTAGTGTGACATTATAAATACAACATATTGTTTCCAAACTTAAATTGGCTATACTTAATGTTGGATGGATAAACCTGAAGAACTTTTTCAATTAAAAATGATTTGTATAAGCAACTTTAAATGCCCATGTGACTCCACCCAAAGATCCACCTCTATTGTGTTAACAGTGCCAGATAAAAATAACTCTCTGTTCTTCAGGTGTGTTTGGTGAGTCAGTGTCAGTGATGGAGGGAGATTCAGTCACTCTAAACTCTGATCTCACTGATATAGATGATGATGATCTGATTCAGTGGAGGTTTGGAGCTGAAAACACTTTAATAGCTGAGATCGATGTACCAGAGGACAGCATGACTGTATATGATGATGGTCCTGACGGGAGATTCAGAGACAGACTGAAGCTGGATCATCACACTGGATCTCTGACCATCACACACACCACAACTGAACATGCTGGAGATTATAAACTAGAGACAAACAGTCAGAGCAAGAGTTTCAGTCTCAATGTATATGGTGAGTTTGATGTTTTCTTTTAATCTTAAATAAAAAAAATAATAATAATTTCAACTAAGCATACTTTTCCTCTCTGATATTTGTCCTTGCATGTAAATAATACACTTTTATAAATGTATGAAGATTACTGTCAAACTCAATGATGCTGCAGTAAACTGACCTGTTCTTCTTTTTTATGTTTTCCAGCCCGTCTTCCTGTTCCTGTCATCACCAGTAACTCTTCACACTGTTCTTCATCTTCATCATCATCATCCTCATGTTCTCTGGTGTGTTCGGTGTTGAATGTGAGTCATGTGACTCTCTCCTGGTTCAAAGGAAACAGTTTATTGTCCAGCATCAGTGTGTCTGATCTCAGCATCAGTCTCTCTCTACCTCTGGAGGTGGAATATCAGGATAAAAACACCTACAGCTGTGTGCTGAACAATCCCATCAGCAACCAGACCAGACATCCCAACATCACTCAACTCTGCCACACATGTGCAGGTATGGCAGAGATCATATTATCTACATTACTTAATTTGTTGATTTTACTGAGACTTAAACTGCCAGAAATGATGATCGACCTTCTTTCTAATTTTAGTCCACTCATGTATTTCTTAAAAGAAGTTTTGACATTTTTCTTCTGTGGAGCACAAAAGGAAATATTTTTTTGCCGAGTTTTATTTTGATTTCTGACATAGACTAAAGTAAGCTGGTTAATCTTTTAAATCTTTGCTCATGCTGTTTGTTTTATTCAGAAGTCCACGCCCACTGTTGTGATTCTGCTGAAGCTGTGCTCCGATTGGTCGTCACTGCGCTGATGGGCGTGGCTGCTGCGGCTGCTGCTGTTCTTCTTCTCAATGACGTCAGAGCTACAAGAGCCAAAACGGAGAAAACAGAACAGATGTGACTGGTTTTGATCGGGTGTTGCTTTTGCAAGAAGTCAGTCGGAGAACCGTGGATGTCTCATGAGTCTCGTGTTCTGAGTTAAGTTTCGCCGCAAAGCTCCCCTCGACTTATCTCCGGCAAACACAACGACTTTATTCTCGATATTTAATGAGTTTATTCTCGAGATTGTATCTCGACTTTTTTTCTCGAAATTTAACGCGTTTAATCTCGCATTATAATGACTTTAATCTCGAGATGTTTTTTTTTTTTTTTTTTTTTTTTGCTCGGCTCCTCTTCCGTAACATTTGCAAAGATTTCACAAAAAACTTCTTTCATGTTGTCATTATGGGGTATTGCATGTCAAATTATGAGGAAAATAATGAATTTAATCAATTTTGGAATAAGGCTGTAACATAACAAAATGTGGAAAAAGTGAATACTTTCCAGATGCACTATACATATATGTTGAACAGTATCATTTTTATTTCTGTTACTGTAGGAGCTTGTGAAACAGGCTAATGTTTGCTGTCACTCTATAAATTAAATCTCTCCCTCTGTACTTTAGATCAGTACTACAACCCCAAATCAGAAAAAGTTGGGACAGTTTGGAAAACGCAAATAAAAAAAGAAAGTAGTGATTTCTAAATTTACTTTGACTTGCATTTCATTGCAGACAATATGAACACAAAATATTGCATGTTTTGTCTGGTCAACTTCATGTCATTTGTAAATAAGCATCCTTTCCTGTCATTCAGACCTGCAACACATTTCAAAAAAAGTTGGGACAGGAGCAATTTAGGGCTAGTAATGAGGTAAAGGGTTAAATAATGATGTAATTTGAAACAGGTGATGTCAACAGGTGATTGAAATTATGATTTGGTACAAAAGCAGCATCCAAGAAAGATCTAATCCTTTAGGAGCAAAGATGGGCCGAGGATCGCCAGTTTGCCAACAAATACGTGAGAAAATTATTGAAATGTTTAAAAACAATGTTCCTCAAAGAAAAATAGGAAGAGATTTGGATATTTCACATTCAACAGTGCATAACATAATTACAAGATTCAAGGAATCTGGAGGAATTTCAGTGCGTAAAGGACAAGGCCGCAAGCCTAAGCTGAACAACCGTGATCTCCGATCCCTCAGGCGGCACTGCATTAAGAATCGTCATTCATCTATAAGCGATATCACTACATGGGCTCAGGACTACTTTGGCAAACCTTTGTCAAGTACCACAATACGTGGTTACATCCACAAATGCCAGTTAAAACTGTACTGTGCCAAAAGGAAGCCTTATGTTAACAGTGTCCAGAAGCGCCGTCGACTTCTCTGGGCTCGGAGGCATCTGGGATGGACCATCACACAGTGGAAATGTGTACTGTGGTCAGATAAATCAGTATTTCAGGTATTTTTGGGGAGGAATGGACGCCGTGTGCTCCGGACCAAAGAAGAAAAGGATCATCCAGACTGTTACCAGCAACAAGTCCAAAAGCCAGGGTCTGTCATGGTATGGGGTTGTGTCAGTGCCCTTGGCAAAGGTAACTTGTATTTCTGTGAAGGCACCATTAATGCTGAAAAGTACTAAAGATTTTGGAGCATAATATGCTGCCTTCAAGAAGATATCTTTTCCAGGGACGTCCATGCATATTTTAACAAGACAATGCAAAACCACCTTCTGCACACATTACAAAGTCCTGGCTGCGGAGGAAGAGGGTACGGGTACTTGACTGGCCTGCCTGCAGTCCCGACTTGTCTCCAATAGAGAATGTGTGGAGCATTTTGAAGCGCAAAATGCAACAACGAAGACCCCGTACTGTTGCCCACCTTTAGACTTGTTTGCAGGAAGAATGGGACAAAATTACACCTTAAACACTTCATCACTTGGTGTCTTCAGTCCCTAAACGTCTTTTAAGTGTTGTGAAAAGGAATGGCAATATTACAAAGTGGTAAATGCTTTACTGTCCCAACTTTTTTTGAAATGTGTTGCAGGTCTGAATGACAGGAAAGGATGCATATTTACAAATGACATGAAGTTGACCAGACAAAACATGAAGTATTTTGTGTTCATATTGTCTGCAATGAAATACAAGTCAAATTAATTTTAGAAATCACTTCTTTTTTATTTTATTTGCACATTCCATACTCTCCCAACTTTTTCTGATTTGGGGTTGTACACAATGTGCATACTTACCTTTTGTGAGAGAATCAATATCCAGAAACCAAGAGACGTTAAATCTGTATAGCGAGCGACAGATGCTGATAATAAAGAAAGTGGAATGACGTGTAGCCAAGTATGGTATCCCATACTTGCTCTGCATTTCACCCATCCAAGTGCAGTGAGTATTGAATACACACACCAGCCACATTTTGCTGCGGCACCAGTAAAGTTACAGCACCATCATCAATAAGTGTTGATATTTCGCTTTGTGTAAATGCAAAAGTAATTTTGCTATCTTTAATTATACTTGTGTATAGTGTTGTAATATAACCAGTAGGAGATCATTGATGTTTAAACTGAATTTGGAGACACCACAGTCTGTACATTGTGAAACATTGAAGTTAATAACTAATTTTGTAGTAACGCTTTTCAGGTTTTGCACTTTGCAGAAGGTCCGTTCGCACTTGTCTCTCAGCGCCTGCTCATTGAGAACAATTTATATTATGAGGCTCGTTTTGAGGAAAATGAGTTAGTAGCTAGTTGTCTATGTTAAAGAGGTGTTTTATAAATGTTAAGCTGATAAGAGTTATTGATCAGTGAAGTTCAAATCAGTGAATATTGCCAACTTTACAAAAATTGTTGCGTTAATCACTGACTGTATTTCTTTATACTTAAGTCCAAGTTCAAGATAAAACTCTATGAATGGCTCCATTATTAACGTACAGAGTTGTCTGAAACACTTTTCAGGTGAACAGGTAAAAGAGATATCCATCTTTTTTTCACCATCATGTCCCTTTAGGGGCTACGTAGGCAACAGATGTTCACTGCATATGATATAAAGCTTATACCATGCCTTATAACTGCTTTAAATCATTTGCTAATAATGTTCATGTCACTTACTTTAATTGTTAACACTTATTATTTATACTCATGTTTATGTCACTATTTCCGTTTTTATAGAAAATCACAACCAATCATAAACATCTAGGAAGTCTCCATTTCAATATGCTTTCGCTGTGATATACTTGTTGCATTTGGTCAAAGTCTGTTAAGGAAAGTCTAAGTTTGAAATTTCAATTTATTTTTAATATAAATATTAGGCTCTACTTTGCAGTTCTTCATGTTATGAATGACAATAAAAACAGATCTGATTTTCCCATAATGACTGGAATCTGTCAGTTTGTCATAAAATTATTGCGTTTTTAATCAGTACATATCTCAAGAGACTGAGTCTAATAAACTGTCATTTTATTATATTATCATCATCATTATTATTGGATGGTGGCACTAATCTCAGGTGAGTTCCTGGTTAGGACACTAAAGTGTGCTCTAGGAGTTTAATATGCTCACTACTTGTGTAAATGATTTAACAGTCAGTAACAAAAGTTAAAGGGGGGGTGAAATGCTGTTTCATGCATACTGATCTTTTTACACTGTTAAAGACTTGGAATCCCATACTAAACATAGACAAAGTTTCAAAAGTTAAGGTGGACGTTTGATGGGAGTATTTCTTTGTCAAAAATACTACTTCCGGTTAGTCATAAGTTTCGGCAAGTTTTTTGAGATCATGCGTCCCCTTTGACGTTAACGGGGGCGGAATTTCCTTGTATGGGCCTTACGGACAATTCTACCGGAAGCGCGTGAGAGAGAGAGAGGGAGAGAGCGAAAGTAACAGGCTACGCCCATCAAAGCGCTGGCTCGTAGGCTGCGCTGCACAGGTGATGTGCACAATTAACAATGACATCAAAAAGTGCGTTTTTGGTTGCCAGACCAAGACAGTCCTGCACAGATTCCCCAAAAACCCCGCGGTAAGGCAACAGTGGATGTAATTTGCTTTTCCGGATCAGCAACTGCGCGAATGTTTATATCTGTTCGCTGCATTTCGGTGCCGACTGTTTCATAAACAAGGCCCAGCTCGACGCCGGATTTTCCCGATCGCCTAATGCTGAAGGATGGAGCAGTCCCAACGTTAGAAGGGTGAGTGAGACTGCTTCAAATGTCTGTGTTTTTGCCTATGCTCATCAAGTAGCCCAAACATGATCACGTATAGTTAATTGATCAATGGAGCATGCGATGTGTAGTGCGTGTACATTTGTTTAGCTGGCCACTATATGTGTAACTTTATGTTTGTGTATTGTAAAAGCACTCCAAACAACAATACACAAAGAGTGGGGAAATATGTTGAACTAAATAAGCGCGCTTCTTCATTCAAATGCGCAACTATTCCATGTCTTTCTATGTAAACACTAACTTAGCCTGCCGTGCAAAACCGGTCCGCTTACTGTCTACACAAACCACGCGTAAACACACAAACACACGTGCACAACTGCACTTCCCACATGTACACCTTCAAAGACAAAAATACGACGATATAATTCAAGTATAAATATGTAAATAACACAAGTCGCTAAGCATATTATATAGTTATTGTATAACTTGTACCACATAGAGACGTCCTGCTCTAGTCGTTTTTGCTGCTGCTCCTGTTCAACTGCAGCCTCTGGGTCTGATTCCGGATCATAGATGTATGGCTGTATCTGATTAAAAGCCATATTTTTATTTTGAATAAAGTTTTTTTCCCGCTGTTAGGGATGACGCACTCGACCCAACACAATCGCAGCGCGCTGCTGCACACGCATTATTTAGCTCCGCTCACACGACACGCCCCCACCCGCTCGGCTTTTTTCGGAAAGACTCGGAACAGCGCATCTTTCTTATATAATTATAAAAAAAATAAAGACTTTTCGGAGATATGCAGGATGCAATGCTACTCTATAGGTACTCAAGATTGACATGACACTGACTGAAACTGAGTGTTTCACCCCCCCTTTAAAGGCATATCTCCGAAAAGTCTTTATTTTTTTTATAATTATATAAGAAAGATGCGCTGTTCCGAGTCTTTCCGAAAAAAGCCGAGCGGGTGGGGGCGTGTCATGTAAGCGGAGCTAAATAATGACGTGTGCAGCAGCGCGCTGCAGTGAGGAAAGTGAGTCGCTCTGTGAGGAAAGTGATTCGGTCTGTGAGGAAAGTGATTCGCTCAGTGAGGAAAGTGATTCGCCCGCCGCGTGAGGAAAGTGATTCGCTCTGTGAGGAAAGTGATTCGCTCAGTGAGGAAAGTGATTCGCCCGCCGCGTGAGGAAAGTGAGTCGCTCTGTGAGGAAAGTGATTCGCTCTGTGAGGAAAGTGATTCGCTCTGTGAGGAAAGTGATTCGCTCAGTGAGGAAAGTGATTCGCCCGCCGCGTGAGGAAGTGAGTCGCTCTGTGAGGAAAGTGATTCGCCCGTCGCGTGAGGAAAGTGCTAATACAGATCGACCGCCGGCCTATCAGTGGGTAAGTCAGTAGCTACTGGTTATATCACCTGTTTAGCATCCTACAAGCCAGCGCTTTGATGGGCGTAGCCTGTTGCTTTCGCTCTCTCCCTCGCTCTCTCTCACGCGCTTCCGGTAGAATTGTCCGTAAGGCCCATACAAGGAAATTCCGCCCCCATTAACGTCAATGGGGACGCATGATCTCAAAAAACTTGCCGAAACTTATGACTAACCGGAAGTAGTATTTTTGACAAAGAAATACTCCCATCAAACGTCCACCTTAACTTTTGAAACTTTGTCTATGTTTAGTATGGGATTCCAAGTCTTTAACAGTGTAAAAAGATCAGTATGCATGAAACAGCATTTCACCCCCCCTTTAAGGAAATATGTTACTCTATGCGCATGCCATATTAAATAATGATTTTAAAGTGAGAACAATGACTGTATTACTTTTTGTGTGAAACTACTGTTATATTGTAAAGTGCTTTGTGGTTTATCAGTGCATAATTGTCTGAAGTTGTGAAAATATAAAAAATATGCGCACAGAATCAGCGCTGCATGCCACAGATTATTGCGTAACATGCGCAGCTGCAAGCAGTGATGATGAAATAACGCTTCCTGAACCTGAAGCTTCATTCCTCATTGCTCTCTAGTGACACCTGGCCACTGTGCAAAAAAATAGCCAGTAGCAGACAAATCCATTAATCCTGAGCCAATGACCTGAGCAGACGTTTGTCTGTTGTTTGGGTATAAAATAAAATATCCCGTATGTATTTTTCTCTGTCTGACGTTACTTGCACAAAGACAACTGTCAGACACACTGTTAATTATTTCTTTTTTTATATACTGTGGTCAACATATCCAGCACATGCCAAAGGACACTTAATAATAGAGGAAAACTATTAGAGAAAAACTATATAACCTAGTGATAATGTAGTATAATAGCATAATGTAATAATGTATATCCCTAACACATATGAACCTCAATAACGACTGACACAACAACTCTCTAACTCTCTGACACTCACACTACAGGTGCTGGTCATTTAATTAGAATATCATCAAAAAGTTGATTTATTTCACTCATTCCATTCAAAAAGTGAAACTTGTATATAATATTCATTCATTACACACAGACTGATATATTTCAAGTTTTTATTTATTTAAATTTTTATTATGACTAATAACCAAGGAAAATCCCAAATTCAGTATCTCAGAAAACTCTAATATTGTGAAAAATTTCAATATTGAAGACACCTGGTGCCACACTCTAATCAGCTAATTGACTCAAAACACCTGCAAAGGCCTTTAAATGTTCTCTCAGTGTAGGTCTGAAAGCTACACTATCATGGGGAAGACTGCTGACAAAAAACGACCATTGACACCTTGCACAATGAGGCCAAGACACAAAAGGCCATTGAGCCCCAATTAAGTATTGAGTGCTACATGCTCATACTTTCCATGTTCATGCTTTTCATTTGACCAAGATTTCTAAAAATCCTTTCTTTGTATTGGTCTTTAAAGGGGTGATGAATTGAGGAATCAACTTTCCCTTTAGCTTTTGATATATAAAAGGTCATGGTAATATAAGATTATCCTCTAAGTTTCAGAGCTGAAAACTTCCTATATTAAATATTTAGACAGCAGAAAACAGTCCTGTGCTTCATACTGACGTCAGTGCGTGACGAAACACACCTCTACCGCGCGTCTGATCCAGTAGCCCGCCCATTGACTCATGGAGGGCTCGTGCTAGCTGGTCAACAACAATAAACATGCTGAGAAAGATAGCAAGATATTGCGCTATTCCTGGTTGTGGAAGAACACAGTCGCTGCATTAGCTTCCTTTGGATCCTAATATTAGGAATGAGTGGTTGAACTCAATCGCACACTTCATTGGGTTGGCCATCAGTCCAACTCCCCACAATGACCTCAGGACAGCCCTCAGATGCTGCATATGCCGCTGCCAATCATTACTGAATATAATGATATCATCTAGATAGGCAGCCATATATGCCGCATGGGGCCGCAAAATCTTATCCATGAGGCGCTGAAAGGTAGCGGGTGCCCTGAACAAGCCAAATGGAAGGGGGAGGGAGAGAGTTAGAAGGCAAGGGTTCGCCGACCCCTGGGCACGCCACCATGTGGTCCTCCGCCAGATCGATCACCTGATCCACATCGCTTCCCTCGGCCAGTAGCCACTTGCGGCAGGAGTCCCGGAGCTGTTGGGCCTCTCCCTCGCTTCCGTCTCTCCTGGCGTTTTATACTCTCTCTGCACCAATTACTGAAACGAGAAACAGGTGTTGGTAGTTTGTGTCCAACCCACTCACTTACCGTTCATCTCCCGACTCTCTCTCCCACTGCAGACCTCGCTAAACCACGCCCCCCCCTGCCACAGGTGCTTTTTTGAATAATCATATCTCTCCATTGGCAGCAATTGTTGCTATTCTGATAAAAATCTTTTTTGATAAACAACATATAAATCACAAAAAAGCATTATATTACAGTAAATGTTTCATCAGTGACCCATATATCTATTTATTATTTAAACACATCAATGTTCAGTGTTTTCTAAAACAGATGAGAACTAAACAGTGAGTTCTGCATGATACCATCAATTTTGCAACTTGCATCGACTGTTTTCTGTCCAGGCACTCAAACGCAGAAAAACAACATGTTGTCGGTATGTCTTGCACCATAAGATCCTCTTCAGGATGTGGGATCTAGGTGTGATAGCAACGCTTATTTTCTGAGAAGCTTGTAGTTCTACTGAAACATCACGTGGTATACAATGCAAGATAAAGGTCATGAACAACCAGGGCAATCTTAACCCAAAGTATATGGCATTTTAATCTGTCACAAACAGTAAGGAGAATGCTTTGTATGGTAAACGTCAGCATTCATGGGTTCATAGTATTATATTTAATAGCAAAACTGTTTTGTGAGCTTCGTATCAACAGGAATGGGGAACAAAAGGGCCAGAGAAACACAATCTTCACACCTACACTCAAAAAAACACACAGGCTTTCAGTTCAAACCACATTTCTTTTCAGATCAGAAATCGGCAGGTTTCATTTTGACTCCCAGACTGAGTTAAATTGTTGAACGCATTCAGTCAATCATAGTCATGATTGAAAAAACGGCAGAAAATTGCTATTTTAACTAAGGACCTGGACGTTTCAGCATAGCGTTTGAGGAAGTCGCCTGTCAATGGCGTCATATCTGCGCTACCCTCGGTTTCGGGTTTTATTTGGCAGGAGCGCTTTACTCTAGCAGTGTGAACAAGTGAACGCACGGAGTAACGTCATAACATCATTTTCAACACACTTAAATATATCTAATATGATAAACAGAGATGCATTACCTCATAATCATAACCGAAAGAGCAGATCAGTGCAGGCGCCCGGTGAATGTGTCCCGTCCCGTCATAATAAAAGTCCCATGTTTGTGTAACAATCGCTCCGGCGGCCGTGCTCAGCTCCACAACACTCGGTCTTGCTCTGCTTCGCACTACAGTAACGTTAATAACTGCATCCATCAACATGATTTCTGCCCAAGTCCTATTTTCCACCGGCTGTGAGGTGAAGACCACATGTCCCAAGATGCTGCACTCAAACTTTGCACATTCAAATGAAAGTTTCATAGTGCACCTTTAATGTAGTTCCAGCTGACGTGGGGAAGACATTCACTTCATTTCAATGCGGAATCGTTTGTAAACAAATCTCCGGTCGATGCTGGATTTGGATCCGACAGGAATGGTGCAACATACTTATGTGAGTAAAATGTGTTTTTATATGTAATAGTGTTGCATTGTTATAGATCGTTTTGCTTATGTGTACGTGTCTAAAAGAGCATACCTTTAGCACGACACATATGGGCTAGGGCTCACAAAGCCCAGCAGGCTGATCAATCTCATGATATTCCGTTCTTGATCTGTTCGGTTATCTCTCTCGACCACTCTGAACTTGACATTTGAAGGGCGGTGCGCGTGTGATTGGTAGATAGGTGGAGGGTGGTAGCCTAGAAATCTAGACGCACCCTAGCAGCAATTTTAATCTGCCGCGAGTGTCGTCTAGCAACTCTCAATACACGTCTGAGCTGTAAAAACCAAACTCTGGTCAGGCCAATCACATCGCGTATAGAGTCGGTGGGCTGGGTTTAATATAATGACGGCAGAGTTGCGGAGGTTCCAAGTGCTAATTGCAAACAAAAAAAAGGCTGGCGAACGGCGGTCTTTCGAATCGGCTTTGACCGCGACTTGGAGTTGAGCTTTTCTCTGAGAAAAGAACAAAGAATGGCACTGAAGTCATTCTTAAGACCAGATACGGAGAAAGTTTAATCTATCAGCTAGCTCCGCTTCACCTTCTTCGGTGCTCTAGTTGGTTAAAGCACTATACAACTGTGTGCAGAGGGAGTTTGAAAGACAACCATTAATCCCACCTCTCAGATTGAGCTGTCAATGGTGAGTTCCCAGACCAAACATCTTAATGTGGGTCTGGCTTGTCAGGCTAGGAGGGCGGAGCTTCAGGCCAAAACACAAAATGTCATCATCAACATCAGTCGTGGGCTGCAACAACAACTTTTAAATGACAATATCCTGGCCGGACTACTGTTGTCAGTGATAGAAGTATTTGAAATTAACATTATTTCTTAATGTCTAGTGACATATCAGGGCCACTTTATGATTAATTGAAATACATTTCTTACAAACAGTTCCTGTAAATTTCGTGACTGTCACAAACTGCCGTGAGACTGGGTTGAGTCTAGATAAGCGGCCTACATTTTGAGGACGTCAAACTGATGTTACTCGTCTCTGCATGCTTTCAGCGACTTCCTATGCACCTGCTTCTATTTCGGTCTGCAGCAGAGTCGGGGGTGGAGGACTTGAGCAGGTGTCGGGCTGGGGTTCTCGGTCTTGTCGTGCTGGTGCTCAGGTTTCAATAAACTCCTCTTTGCTAGCATCACTAGCACCAGCATAGCCAGGCTCTTTGTTCTCGTCGACTTCTGAAAAAAGTGAAGATCCTGCTAACCTTCTTCCTTTTAGCGGAAGTCACGCTAAAAGTGGTTCCACCGTTTTTTCCACTGTTGTTTGTTATTTCGTTGTCCTCAACTCTCTTTTTTTCACTCTCTTCTACCGCCTATCTTGCCGCTGTCAACAGTCTCCCCAGTTGACTCATTGTCATCATCAGACACAGCCAAAAAGATGATCATGATACTTTTTGTTATGTGCAAATAAATTATTATAACACACACACTCATTAAAGATTTTTAATTGAATGTAATAATCTTGAAGGCCTGTAAATGTGTGATTGTTAGAACAATATAGAATAAAGCTTTGTTTCATGTTGTTGACTTACATTCATTCTTTGACTCATTTATTATTTTATTAGCTCATGCATTAAGGCCTAGCATTATTCACATCGGCTGTATTTGTCTAGTGTAGATTTATCCATGTCATATGACAAGAAATTGTATTTTGCTTGTTTTACTAAAACAATATAATTTCAGTAAAAAATAAAAGTAATATCCTTAAGTAGCCTATTGTTCAGCATTTGTCATTATTATTGTAAGTGTTGTAGTGATGCTTACATTTTTTCGAAATACGAAAAATCAGAATCATGAATCAATACGCTGATTCATAACCGTTTTCGTTAGTTACTCCCTAGAAGTGATGGAAAAATACAATTAATCACAGAACATTTGTATGATAATAGAAACATTAAAACAAAGACTCGTGAAATATATTCATTTTTAAATACTCAGACATTGACAGACACAAATAGGCTATGATGTTTATTTTTTATTTTTAAAGGAGTAATATCACATTCTTCAGCTTCTTGTGCTAGAGCTGGAAATACCTTCTGACTTTAGCACTTGTTATCTGCAGGATCACATCAGTATTAAAGGTTACTGTTCTTACGCTCTCATGACACACGTCCAGTTTCTCATGCAGTGAAAAAACATCGAGGAGAAAATATGACACCTCGCAGATCAGACAGAGCAGGGTTTGATATGAAACAGTCTCGGCTTTCATGATATTTTCACTTGTTACAGTATTACTTTTTTCTATTTTTTAGTTTTTGTTTGTTTAAATACAAACACCAGCACAGGTATTTCGTAATAAAGTTATGTCTGTGTAAAGCAGAAGTAAAACTGGGAGCATCATATGTGAAGGAATGGAAAAACACTCTTAACCCACACGCTATTGAGATCACATCAAGACAAACACGGACAAACTTATTAAAGGGATAGTTCACTTTAAAATGAAAATACTGTCATCCTTTACTCACCCTCAAGTTGTTTAAAACCTGTATGGATTTCTTTCTTCAGCTGAACACAAGGGAAGATATTTTGAAGAATGTCAGTAACCAAACAGTTAACTGGAGCCATTGACTTCCATAGTATTTTTTTTTCCTACTATGAAAGTCAATGGCTCACATCTCTGTAGATAGAATAATTCAGAGCACAGCAGATCGTATTTTTTGACTCTCATGCTGAGCTGAGGGCCTCAAACGGTCAGGGGCTCGAGGACGATTTTACAGACCAACAAATAATGACAGTATTAATCTAATATTTATTTATTTTCTTTCAAATGTTAAGCCATCAAGCTGAAAACTTGTATACTATTCCATACAGGGGAAAACTAGAGCAAAACTGAACAATATCTCACTGAAAATAAAAACCACACTTTAGCGGTAAGTGATCTCACAGCTGGAGCTTCCACTGACTGAAGACTGAAGTTTATATTCTGTCTAACACCTGCATACACCACTTCATCCTCCTCTTTAACATGCTGCAAGACATGCAAATATTTAACCAAATTATATTATTAAAACTGCAGTCTGTCATTTTGCCTCTTTGTAGCCATTTCTGTTTCGAAAGCTGCAATTGCAGTTATTCGCGGAATTATCAACTTGACGCGAGTTGTGCCTTGGCATGGCACAACGCGAAGGAATCCAATGTTTTGCGGAGAATGTGAAGCTGTCAGTCACCGTGCCGGTGTGGATACCGTCATTCAGAGTCAGACTCTACTGTTTGAAAGTATCACCAAAATAAGAATGTCATCTGAACAAGTAAGTAGCTAACATCCACTTTTGTTCTGACCAACTAAGGAGAAACAAGCATTGCAATAAATCACGATGATAAAAATCGAAGCGCTTAATCATATAACGTCAAACCGTGCAGATTATACTTGTTTTCACATTGTTAATGTTAACATCAGCATTGCGTGACTAAATTTAAGGTGTAATAAGGTAGATCTAATTTCTATTCATCATACCAACAAATTGATGTGGAGTAGAGGTGAATGGCTCCTTCATAGCTATAGCATAAAATATTAAATGTTACCATAATGCACATAGCAAAATGAGAAAGGCACAACAAAGCTGTGTTCACGACCTTTCAAAAGCCCTTTTTAATCTGGTTTTTGCATCTGCCCGGTTTAGTCTCTTTTTTTCTGTAGCCAGTCTGCAGTCGTTTGCAGTCTCCAGTTGTCACTGGTGATTGTTGTTTGAACTTTTCTGTGTTCGGCATCAAATGGATAAGATTAATTATATCAAGTGCTGTGAGAAAAGACTATAAATCTTCACCTCCAACATCCTCAAACTACTATCCGGGACACCTTCTTTATGTGTAAAGATGAAACGTAATGATCCAGATATGCCCGAATTTCCTGGGGGAAATCCACCTGTACCACTGGAATTAAAAAGCTTACCATTGTAAACCGAGCTACGGTAAACATATAGTGTTGAATATATCAACCCTTGACGTCATGGAATGCAGAAACGCTGCCTTAACAGATAAATAAGTACGCCTGCTTCTGTAGCCCCGCCCACCGACTCGTGGAGCAAACCGGATCACGCTACCGAGCAATAAACATGCCTTATGCTACATTCACACCGAACGTGAATAGAGCGTCAAAATCAGTTCTATCACGTCAATTGTGAACATTTTGAATCCATTTTCCGCGTAAAAATCAAGCATTTGAAGCGAAATAGACGCACGTTCAAGCCTAGTTCCATGAGAAATATGTCATAAAACACCACTCTGCCTCTTTTCAGTGTTAACAGCCACACAAATGTGGTTCAGCAAACGCATTAACGTTACCTGGATCTTCACTGCATGTATATTTTTATATCCTTAAACTTCACTTTGCCTTCAGTCAAAATGGTTTGGTAGGCAACAATAGATTCATTAGACCACAGATCCCCCATTAGATGTATACAAGACAAATTATATCTCATGTTTAACCTCTACAGAGACATCCGAGCCAGCGGCAAACGCCAGAAGGACTGGCCGAGGAAAGGCTGCTCTCGCTGGGGTTAACGAGCGCTGAGCGCCCGGTGATCGGCTGGATTTTTTTTTTATATAGGTGCTGTCTTTATAAATAAACCACATATTTTAGCTTTAAACAACTGCATTATCAACTGAAAAGCTTTAAAACTACATTTAGTGACAAAATAACAGCATTTTTTAATTATATGCAGGGTTTGTCATTACGTCACTTTACCACGTGACAGCAGCAAGCAGGCTCCTCATTGGTTAACGCGGCGTGAATTGACGCCAAAGTTAAAAATTTTCAACTCGGATGTAGACGCGAATTCGCTTCAAACGTGTGAATGCACAAAAAGCACCACTCGCATAAGACACTCAATTCGTAAAAAAAATGTTGTGAACTGGACACGCAAATGATGCGGAATCGCGTCCATCGCGCCACAGGACCTCCAGACGCGCGTCAACACGCTTTTCCATTTATTAACATGGAAATCGTTCGGTGTGAACCAGAGTTTCCGCTAGAAAAAAATGGTGCCGAGGTTGCCGTGGTGGCAGAGGTTTCGTTTTCCGGACATTTTGATGATATGCTGGTCAAAAACTCCTGAAAGCAGTTTATGTAACTTACAAAGTTACATAATTTTTGTAACTTTTGTGATGACATAATCAGGCCGTATATGCAACATGTTTATTTGCCTAACTTTCAAATAGACGGAAAAAAACCCATGAACGTCCGATTGGCGTCAATCAACCAATTTTTGTTTCACATTTCGTAGTTTAACAAACCAACATAAAATATCCCCACATAAAATATCCGAATATAGCATTGTTTTTACTCAAGAAAATGTAATTATAAACTCAGTATGTCTCATTTAGTTGGTAACATTTAAATTGGCCAACGTGTGAAATGACTCCTTGTCACATGAACTTGAACAAACAAATGACTAGGCCTATAACATTGTCTCGTGTCATTTTGACTACTTTTTACGCTTTTTTGCAGTGCTGAATTGTCCAGCTGCCAACTTAAAATCAAAAGTTCCCAGTGTCTCTCCACAACTTGCAATGCGCTTAAGCCGCGTAACCTTGTTCTCCGCAAGACGACTTCGCTGCTTCGTCTTTATCCGATTCTGCAGCGAGAACCCCCTCTCTGCAGGAACACTCGAGACAGGGCGTTTTGGACATCTTGGCGAGCTTGGTCCACTCTGGATACATTTTGCGGAAATCACATATAAGGACTTCGCAGGCTGTGGAGAATTGCAATCCTCCATAGCCAAGGAGCGCTGTCATGACAGCGAGGGCATCACGTCGCAGGCTTACGGTATCGATAAGAGGCAGTTTTAATGACCGAAAAGATTTCATTTTGTCGGACATTTAATTTTTTTCCCGGCCAACAGAAACCCTTGTGTGAACGTACCTTAAGAGAATAACATATTACGCTGTGTCAGGTTGTGGAAGAACACAGTCACTGCATAAGCTTCCTTCGGATCCTAATATTTGACATGTTATTAATGATTAATAACATGCTCACGCAATCAGGACACGTTTTGTATTTCCCCTTGAATGTGTCGGCTACTGGTATTTTAAAGTTCTTTACAGATCGTGTTGCATTGTACCTTGAGGATTAAAATGACAGAGACAATTACTTGACTCATTTTTCCTTCCACTCAACAGCAAGTATGATCAGAATATATTAATATTTGAACTGTTTTGCATGTACAGCGAAACTAGGATAATTTAAGCATCACATTTATGAAGAGATGATTTATTCATCAATAATTACTTAATACTATTTATCAGTAATACAACTACACAGGTTAGAACATCATCTATATTCAATAATGATCATACATTATGACGTCGCCATAACGATCCACCATCCAGTACGTATTGGATCTGATCCAGCTACGGCATCGTGCTACAGGCTGCAGCGAGGGGTGTATCCATGAATGTGCCAGGGTCACGCGCATGTGTGTTTTATGCATGTTCGTGGTTATATCCAGCAGTCGGGTCGGACAAGTAGCCTACATTTTTTTTATATATAAATGGTCGGTGAGAGAGAAATCATTTTGTTTGATAAAGACATTTTGCGAGCCCTGTGGGTGAATCATGCTGGTTACCGTTTTCTAGGGCTGCACGATATTGGAAAAAAATTACATTGCGATATTTTTTCCCCCAACGATATATATTGCGATATTGAGAGCCATCAATCCAGGCTAAAGTCAATAATTACCATTCCATGATATTAATAATTTCAGTAATAAGCAAGCTTCATTACAAGTGACAAAAATAAATTTTGGAAAGTATGTGCAAACATGAAACTAAACCTCCAGCAGGTGACCGTCTTAATGAGCGAGTCACTGAGACGTTCAAACGATTCATTCAAACGCTGAATCGTTCACGGTTGTTATGGGTGAGACGTGTTACGGGTCTGCTGTGAACGAATTTAACTGCTGAAATAGAACAAAAACAATAAATATTGCATTTAAAATGTAAATGACTACGTGAATGTTAATTAGTTGTTTGGAATCAGTGTCATTTACAGTCGTGATGGTATTCAGGAAAACGCTTTAGTGTTGTGATTTCTCCTCGAGAGGCTGCACGAGCGTAAACAGCGCGACCTTATTATCGTCAGTTCATTATATATTATCCACTATCGATCGCCACTTACACTAAATTAATGCACAAACATTCTTGCATTTTGGTGATTCGCTAGTTATTTTTTGTTTTAATCCGGCTCTTGTCCGTCAGTCAAGTAAAATTCTCTTTCATTTGTCCCTTCAAAACACCCACATGTCCTAGACAAGCGTTAATGTCGAGCCCTGCTTTGTATTCGGCGTAAAGATCTTTGTGGTGCCGTTTTAAGTGATCAGACAAATTGGTGGCGTTTTCTTGTTTTGTGGCCACAAGACACTCCATGCAAAGTACCTCTTTTTGTTCAACATCCTCCTTTATGTAGCCGAAATAGTCCCAAAAAGATGATTTCTTGTACGAACATTTTATTTTTCCTCTTCGGATCCTCTTCGTCGCGCATTTTAGCAGTGAATGGTTCGCTGTGCCGCTGCTCACCGCTCACAGCCGAACATTCACTGCTAAAATGCGCGACGAAGAGGATCCGAAGAGGAAAAATAAAATGTTCATACAAGAAATCATCTTTTTGGGACTATTTCGGCTACATAAAGGAGGATGTTGAACAAAAAGAGGTACTTTGCATGGAGTGTCTTGTGGCCACAAAACAAGAAAACGCCACCAATTTGTCTGATCACTTAAAACGGCACCACAAAGATCTTTACGCCGAATACAAAGCAGGGCTCGACATTAACGCTTGTCCGGGACATGTGGGTGTTTTGAAGGGACAAGTGAAAGAGAATTTTACTTGACTGACGGACAAGAGCCGGATTAAAACAAAAAATAACTAGCGAATCACCAAAATGCAAGAATGTTTGTGCATTAATCTAGTGTAAGTGGCGATCGATAGTGGATAATATATAATGAACTGATGATAATAAGGTCGCGCTGTTGACCTTAAGGACAAAATTGTCCTTGTAACAATGCACTGAATGTGTATTTAAAAAAAAACACTAATTCAGTGCATTGTTACAAGGACAATTTTGAAAATACAGTTTAAAATATACTAAAAATATATTTTAAAGTAATATTCACATAAGTACAGTTTTAAAAAAGTACATAACTTTCATTTTAAGTAGATATATATATATATATATATATATATATATATATATATATATATATATATATATATATATATATATATATATATATATATATATTTTAAATCTATATATTTTTTATACTTTAAAGTGTGTTAAAAGTTGTGTTGTGAAAATATGATGCTAATATACTTTATATATTTAAAAATGGCACAATTTTTTGTTAGTACAATATAATATTGAAAATGAGAAAATATTAGAAACACTTTTTTTCCACCAGGGTACCCTTTTTAAGTATTTGACATTTTTAGATTTAACTACTAAATTAGCAAATGTTTGTATTTATTTTTCAATATATCACATTGGCTGATGTATAATCATCATCATCATCATCCGGCACATGCTAAACTTATATTTAAATGTGAAAAGTGAATTCATATTGTTCTAGTTACCCAGATAAAGTTACCCAGTTATCTTAGTTACTTTTATTGTCATTTAATCTGGGTAACTAAGCTATCTGTTGTGTTTTAAATGATCAAATTTTTTTTCTTACTTTACCTTTACACTAAATCTTAAAATCTGAGGTGAAGCGAACTCGTGTATTGTGTGGGTGGTTTACGCTGAACCCGGAAAGAAACCGTGTCAGACTCCATTACAACAAAACAGCCACGACTTAACGAAGCTTTGAATCTCTAATATATCGTGTTCAGTCAGTTAAAAATTATGAGAGGTTATATGATCTTTCTGCTGGTTTTTCTCATTGATGGTAAGACCTTAATACTTCATTTTCACCTTTACATTTCATAGATGACGCAGTTTCAGCTCAGCTCATAATCTTTCATGTCTCTAAAAAAGTCTTGCCTTAAAATCTCTTAAAGTCTTTTATTCTCTTCTGCATTGTTTTAAATACTTTATTATGATATGTGGACAAAATGTTTTCGCTATACATCTACTTTATATGTCGTGGATGGTTATGTAGTTTTTCTAGACTCAAATTGCAGACGGAAGTGGCAGTGTTTCATCAAAACACTTATGATCGCTTAATTCTTCTTAAAGCTACAAATCGCTCTTTCATTTCTTTGGACTGTGTTTCTTAGAATGTGGGATAATTGTACATTTGACTCCTTTTTCTGATCTAATGCACATTGAATCTAATTTTAAATTGTGCTGCATTATTATAGTTTTGTATACTCTAATGTTGCATGATCAAAGTAATTATATAAAGCATGAATACAGCAGAGAAGGTTTTAGCAGGCTTTAGGCACATCCTATTCGGGGTTTTTGTGTATGTGTGTGTGTCAAGGGGGTAATCTAGCGCTCGGAAAGCGTTCCACCCCTAGGGGCTGCCATTGCTAACCAAGCCATCACCTGCTGTTAGCATCCCATTGACTCCCATTCATTTTTGAGTCACTTTGACAGTGAATAACTTTACATCTGAGGCGTTTAAAGACTCCATTTGTCCATTGTTTATTTCTAAAGAAACACGACAATGCATAAAAGGCTCCATTACCTTGTATCTTACACTATCGCCCCGTAGAAGCTGTTTTTGTAAAAATAGGCTAACTATTGCGTCATAACCAACGCGACTCTGTCGCACAGTTGAGAAATTACCGTATAGACCTGAGGAGACGCTCGCAGGCAATCTTTTACTGTCTATGAGACAGTCGGGGGGACGTGGAGACATAAAGTCTGATAAAGTCAAGGGGGAAGAATGGGGACAAGCCCATAGTGAGCCAAAAGCAACGGGAGAAGATATTTAAACAACGTGATTCAGCTTTCGCTTTCCACAACTACTAGAAGACCTACAGCTGTCAGACAGGAGGCTCACGTCACATCTACGTCGTCAAGCTCAATCTGAGCCTGCGCAGTTCACTCAGCCATCAGGAAGTGAGTGCTTCTATACTGACATCACTTAACGCCGTAGAAGGCAATGGGATAGCTCCGTCCATTTCTTTTACTGTCAATGGAAGGAGCACGTCCGTCTAAAAAAGAACCGAAAGAATCGGTTCAAACCTCCTTCGAAGTTTGCAGAGGATTACCGAGGACTCAAAAGGAACCGAACGAGCCGGTTCAACCAGCTGTCGAAGTTTGCCAAGGATTCTGATTATTGAGTTTGCGATGCAAGTCTGAAGGCACGTCAGTAATTATATAACATTACTAAAACCTGCAAAAACCTTTCTTTCGAGAGATTTAAATACATTTGCTGTAGTATACTGTGTATATTATAAATACAACATATTGTTTTCAATCTTAAATTGACTACACTTGATGTTGGATGTGTAAAACTGAACAACATTGTCAATTAAAAGTCATTTGTATAAGCAACTTTCACATCAAATGTATGTAAGCAGCTTACACACACACACACACACACACTAACTGCTGTGTCTTCAGGTGTTTTCAGAGCTGGTGCAGAAGTGAAGCCAGAGTATGTGTCAGTGAAGGAGAGCGATTCAGTCACTCTACCCACTGGTGTTACCAAAAAACATGAAGACATTATGCTGTGGTATTTTAATGATATCCGGATTGTTCAAATCAACGGAGAGCCAAGTAAGATTTGTTTATATGACGGTGAAGGCGGGAGATTCAGAGACAGACTGAAGGTTAACAATGAGACTGGAAGTCTGACTATCACAGACATCCGACCTGAACACGCCGGACTTTATGAAGCAGAGCACATCAGAAGCAAGGGAAAAGGAACCAGCGAAAGCTTGAACCGAAACAGCAAGTGTAACAGCACAAAAATCTTCAAAAAAAAAAGCAGCAACAGCACTGATGAAACCATAAAGACATTCAATGTGACAGTCATTGGTGAGTCAATGTCATTGACACCTGTATTCATTTTACAGATTGAATACTGCCAATAAATTATTTCTCATTTTGGACTTTTGGGTTTTAGGTGGGACACTGTCTCAAATTACATTATTGTTCATATAATCATAACCTGTTTTGCTGCTCAAACTGAATTTAACATTAAACGATATAATCAGTGTTGGGTAATTTACTCAAAAAAAAAAAAAAGTATTTTATTTACTTATTACTTTTTAATTACTTTTTAAATCTTATATCGACCTTGAGTTAAGCAATTCATGGTTAGACATGGCTCTTTTAATTAATTCAAATAAATAATATGAAACTACATATATTATTCTTATTAACTGACCAAAGTATTACAAATGTGAGGATACATAAAAACATACATTTTAAAGTTAGACTTTAAATGTTAATGTCATTTCCACTATTGTATTATATATAATTATATTTAGTATTTAGTTCATTTACATCAGAAGTAGGCTAACTGTAATTAAATTACAGAAAAAATAAGAGTAATCTCTTTACTTTACTTTTTCAAGGGAAAAGTAATTCAATGCAGTAACTAATTACACCCAACACTGGATACAATGTACAAAAAAAAAAAAAAAAAAACAACGTTTATTGCCATGCTGTTCATTTTATTGCATTATCTAAAGTTAAAAATTGTATTTCTGATCTGGTCAAGAATAAACTGTCAATGTGTCGCAAATAGCCTGACAAGCCAGACCCACATCAAGATGTTTGGTCTGGAAACTCACCATTGACAGCTCAATCCGAGGGGCGGGATAAACGGTTGTCTTTCAAACTCCCTCTGCACGCGATAGGATAGAGCTACACCAACCAGAGCAACGAAGGTGAAGCAGAGCTCGCTGACAGATTAAACATTCACTGTATCCGATCGGCTAAACTCCGAACACATCTTACCTTTTTAAGAATGACTTCAGTGCCGTTCTTTGTTCTTTTCTCAGAGAAAAGCTTAACTCCAAGTCTTCCAGAGTCGCGGTCAAAGCTGATTCGAAAGACCGCTGTTCACCAGTTTACTGTTTACTAGAAGCACGCAAACGCAACTCGGCCGTCGTCATTATGGCCCCGCCCGCCGACTCTATACACGATGTGATTGGCCCAACCAGAGTTTGGTTTTTACAACTCAGAAGGGTATTGAGAGTTGCTAGACGACACTCGCGGGCAGATTAGATTTGCTGCCGCTAGGGTGCGTCTAGATTTCTAGGCAATCGCAAATGTAGAAAGGACCCAAAAGCAAAAGCTGGTTATAGTTATTTATTGAACAGCAGATAAAGGACAAAATAGGCTGTCTGCTGGAGATCAGGAGAAGGAAACTTAATGGGACAAGACATCAAAGAGGCTGGTGCAGGGAGCTATTGTCAGAGAGTGCACACTGGAAACACCAAACACTCACTTCATTTGGCATTGCAGAAGAACAGACTTGGCAGCAGATTGCCGGATGAAATCCCCGTCTGACTCTGACACACACACACACACACTGACACACACACGCGATAAAGGACTAGACGAGCAGACGATGACAAGTCGTTAGTAGCAGACATGAAGGAACAAACAATAACCCGACAAAGAGGAGAGAAGAGCATGAGAACTAAGGTGATCAGGGCAAAGGAAGAACAGGTGTGAGAAACGCAGAGCATGACCACTGATTAAAGGGTTAGTTCAGCCAAAAATGAAATTGCTGTCATTAAAGACTCGCCCTAATGTCGTGCCTCACCCGTAAGACCTCCGTTCATCTTCAGAACACAATTTAAGATATTTTATATTTCATGTTTTCAATCATTAAACAAAGATTCAAACGGTTATGAATCAGCGGATTGATTCATGATTCGGATCGCCAATGTCACGTGATTTCAGCAGTTTGACACGCGATCCGAATCATGAATCAATCCGCTGATTCATAACCGTTTGAATCTTCATTTGAGGTTTGAAAACAAACGCGGAAGAGAAGACAATGCTGAATAAAGTCGTACTTTTTGTTTTTTTTGGACCAAAATGTATTTTCGATGCGTCAAGAGACTCTAATTAACCCACTGATGTCACATATGGACAACTTTGATGATGTTTTTATTAGCTTTCTGGTCCTTCTGGAAAGGGACAGTATACTGTGCATATGTTTTCAATGGAGAGACAGAAAGGTCTCCAGTCTCCCCATTCAGTCATTAAGAAATTAATGACTGAAATTACAATTTAATAGGAGGGGACAAAATTAGCTAGAAATAAACAGAACAGTAGAAAAAGTATTTCATCAGCGAATGAACTGTTAAGCAGAAACGTTTTCAATCTGGAATTAAAAGTATCTTTCAATGGGGCACCTGTGTCCTTAGAGAGAATATTTCCAGTGACAATGGTATAAACATCAGATTCACTCACACTAATGACTGTTTCTCTTCATCTGCTTCAGGTTCAGATCCGTCTGCAGGTTCAGCTCTGTCTGCAGAAGGTGTAGCAGGAATAGTTGTTGGTGTTCTGCTGCTTGCATGTGCAGCTGGTGTGATCTGCTGTTGCAAAATGAACTCTAGAAAAAATAGGTAACACCTACAGATACTGTACTGAGAGGAAAACATCTTTATTGTCCAAAATGAATTTTTAATTGTGTGTAGAAAATGCACACATGAATTAAGAGACTGCACTACTGTAGTGTGTCTTTATAGACCTGTGTTTGAATTAACCTGCACTAAATCATCCCGACAGAAAATAACGATTTTCAACAGAATTTCACAGATTGATGATGGATATGATTTTCTGTAGTTCATTTTTTTTTTTAACCTTCTCTGATTTTGTTACTTTTAGACAGGACTGAGAAACATGCACTGAGAGGATCCCAGCAGCTCCTGCATCATCATCCCATTGAATGAAATCAGCTAAAACGAATAATCCACTAAAAATCATCAATCCCCCATTGATGATTTTTAGTGGATTGTTCGTTTTAGCTGATGAGCCGAAACATCAACAAAACTGCGTTGTGAAACTGATGTTAATATTCATTAATATGAAGGAAAAAAACAACTTCATAAAAATGTGTTTTTCAGTAATAGTCTTTCCTGTCATTTTTAGTTTATTTTTACTAGTTTATTTAGTTGTTAAGAGTGTTATATGTCCTAGAAAGTGTTTTGTGAATGAATGGATAGGATTTAATCGTTTTTTTAAATAAGCAATTTGAGTATATGTGTGTGCGTCAATAGAACTATTTTTTGAATTTGATGCCTTCTAGACTGAGAAAAGCCATACAATGTATTTTTGGCTCATGTGGATGAAAAACAACAACTCCCAGAATGCACTTGCTTCGCTGCCCTGGCCACTCCATAGACTGTAAAAAAATATGGGCGTAGTGACGCCACCCATAGGATTCCGATTAGCCGTTCTGAAGCGTAAAGTAGAGACGAGCTGGGCGTCGCCATCTTGCGAGCATCGTCTAAAGCCTTGTGTGTCTTAAGTCTTGAGACACCTCTCGCTGCAGCCCTTTAGCACGATGACGTTGCTGGATCAGATCCAATACGTACTGGATGGTGGATCGTTACGGCGACGTCATTCATACCGATCTCTGGGTTAATTTATAATGCGCTAGTCTTAATGTATGATCATTATTGTATATTGATGATGTTCTAAACTGTGTCGTTGTAGTACTGATAAATAGTATTAAGTAATTATTGATGAATAAATCATCTTTTCATAAATGTGATGCTTAGGTTATCCTAGTTTCGCTGTACATGCAAAACAGTTAAAATGTTAATATATTTTGATCATACTTGTTGTTGAGTGGAAGGAAAAATGAGTCAAGTAATTGTCTCTGTAATTTTAATCCTCAAGGTTTAATGCAACACGATCTGTAAAGAACTTAAAATACCAGTAGCCGACACATTCAAGGGAAAATGCAAAACGTGTCCTGATGGCGTGAGCATGTTATTAATCATTATTTTTGTGCGAGCGGTTTGAATATTTATCTATCCAGCAAAACTCTCCTGTGCGTTCACTGATGTCCCCAAAACTCTTCTGCGCATGCGTGTATGACGACATCGAACTGTGAATGAAACCACCGCGCATGCGCGTCCAGTACGCGTTGGATCTGATCCGGTACGTCATCGTGCTACTGGCTGCAGCGAGGACTTCTTGGAAGTCTTGACATTTGAAGGGCGTGCGTATGTGTATGTGTGCGCACGTTTCGCGCATATATAGAACGATTGTGTGGGCTATGTAATACAAAAAAAAAATTGTCCAATCAATCGCAGATGGATGAGAAATAAATCATTGTGTTTGTTTGATAAAGACGTACTTGAATCATTCCAGTTGCCGCTTTCAAAACGACCCCTCCCTCATGTGAACTGAACTGACAGGGGCTAGATATGACAGGAGCTGAAGCTCATTAAATATGCAAATCTTATCCAATCCTAGCCGTGGGCGTTTACTTCCAAGTCTCCAGTGACACGCCCATCAAAACCCAGTGCTCAGGAGAGAGCCTCAAAACCAGTGTAGAAAATAGCCTATTACTTAGTTATGATGTGTTTAACTGTAAAAACCACACGAACGTCATTAGTTGACCTCAGACAACAGTATAAAAGGATATTATGTTATTATTATTCTTTTTGAAGGTGTGATATCAAGAATTAACTTCAGTCTCACGTGCTAGAGCTGGAAATACCTTCTGACTTTAGCACTAGAGGTGGGCAGATCGATACTAATATCGATAATATCGATACCAACGTTGGTATCGGTATTGATCGATACCAACGTGAAAATATCCATACTTAAGTTTTAGTTTCTGTCGTTTTGCAACCCGGCCGTGTTTGTCAAAATGCTTCTGCTGTCACAGAGCAGAGGAAGCTCTCAAGAGAGTGCTGCTCGTGCTCGACACTGCTCTCCTCTCCCACTCCTGTTTTGTACCGTCACGTGACTCACCACTATAGCGCTACCACCAGCAGTCAGGCGCGCGCGCCGCTCAGCCGCGCATTTTAATTTTCTAACAGCAGTCAGTCAGAGGCGGAGAAAGGCAGCAGAGAGAAAGAGGAGCGTTGTATGGCTGTATTTTCAGGCCGAAAAGGAGACAACAGCGACTTGTACCATTTGTAGAAAGTTTTTAAAATACAGTGGCAATACAACTAATTTGTACAAACATATGAAAAATCACGGACTAGAAAATGCAGAGCTGCAGAAATGGAGAGAGGAGGAGAAAAATCCCCCTACCCCACCCCCTGGCCCTGACAGACCCGCGAGTCACTGCCAGAGGCATTTCAGTTTGGCAGAGAATATCCAGGTAGATAAGAGTGATGAAAGACATATTTTAGTCATCTTCTTCAGCATTAGTTAATAATTAATAACTGGTCTTTTGTTACTTTAGTCAACTTAAGAATTATGCTGAGACCTAGAAGTAAAACATTAATTCCATTGAAGCGTGTTATTTAAATGAATACATTTACTGGAACTGAAACAAATATACTGAATATAATGTAGGTCATATTTGATACTTTGATACTTTATTTAAATAAAACAGAAGTAATCAAAAGTTGTTTCTGAACAAAAGCTTTTGTAGTACTGATTAATAACCCAAAATGCAAATCACAAAAACAAATTAAAAGTCATGAAAATTCATTTAGATTTAGGTTGAAGACGCATCCACCTTAATTATTAAAAAGTATCGGTATTGGTATCGGTATCGGCGATACTGGCCCTGTATTTACTTGGTATCGGATCGATACCAAATCTAGCGATATCGTACACCTCTATTTAGCACTTGTTATCTGCAGGATCACATCAGTATTAAAGGTTACTGTTCTTACGCTCTCATGGCACACGTCCAGTTTCTCATGCAGTGAAAAAACATTGAGGAGAAAATATGACACCTCGCAGATCAGACAGAGCAGGGTTTGATATGAAACAGTCTCGGCTTTCATGATATTTTCACTTTTACAGTAGTTTTTTTTTTAACAACAGCATTGATGGGTATTTTAGAAAAAAGTTTTTTTCTGTGTAAAGCAGAAGTAAAACTGGGAACATCATATGTGAAGGAATGGAAAAACACTCTTAACCCACACGCTATTGACGTATCAAGACAAACACGGACAAACTGTCCATAAGACGTCCAGATATAGACTCATGCTTGTCCAGCGGATCAAACCACATCTGTAGATAGAATAATTCAGAGCACAGCAGATCGTATTTTTGACTCTCATGCTGAGCTGAGAGCCTCAAACGGTCAGGGGCTCGAGGACGATTTTACAGACCAACAAATGACAGTATTAATCTAATATTTATTTATTTCCTTTCAAATGTTAAGCCATCAAGCTGAAAACTTGTATACTATTCCATACAGGGGAAAACTAGAGCAAAACTGAAAAATATCTCACTGAAAATAACCACACTTTAGCGGTAAGTGATCTCACAGCTGGAGCTTCCACTGACTGAAGACTGAAGTTTATCTTCTGTCTAACACCTGCATACACCACTTCATCCTCCTCTTTAACGTTCTGTAAAAAAACACAAGATATAACAATGAAGCATTAGAAACTTAGCCATTTGATGTTCAGTTTCAGTTGAGAATGGTGTGTTTTTAGTAAGAGCGATCAGGTCCAGCTCCTTACTAACGTGGGAACGAGGGAAGGCCATCAAACATTTTGAAATCTTGTTGATACACTTAACTTAGACATGCAAATATTTAAATAAATTATATTAAATTGGATATTAACGACAAAAAATTACAGATCTGAAGTGTTTAGAGAGCCAGAAATCAAAAACTTATTATAAAATTGTTTAAATATTTAGGTACCATTATAGATGATAAACTTTCATTCCAGAAAAAATGAGGACCATTTACACAAAAAAGGAAGACAGCGTGTAGGTCTACTTAGGAAACTAAGTAATTTTAATATAGATTGGAGGATTTTAACTATTGTTTATAGATCAATTATTGAAAGTACTTCAACCTTTAACATCATTTCATGGTATGGAAATGTAACGATAAGGCAGAAAAATGAACTGAGACGAGTAATTCATGGAAGCAAATAAGATTACCGACCAGAAACCGAGTACAATACAAGAGCTGTTATCACATTTTATGGAGAAAAAAAAGGCAATTGCAGTGTAATATCTACAAAAGATAATTTGTTCCTTTGGCAGTGACTGTTAAACCAAATTCTTAATTATGGTATTGATCTATATGTATATGGGTAGGTGCTTGTACACATATGAGAGAATGTGTTGTAAATTGACCCATTTGTATCCTTTTCTCCCCTTTAATTTTCTTTCTACTATGTTTTTTACAAAGTAACTGACATTATCATATGGTGTACTACATTACCCATAATCCCCTGATCAAGGTCTATAAATAGACCTCACTTCCTGTTTTTGTTCTTTTGCATTGGTGAGGTGTGGGTGTTTGAATGGACACTCAACCATGAGTCCTTTCCTTAGGATGTTTGTTTGACAATTGTATGATTTGAATTTGTTGCTATTAATTGGGTTTAATAATGATTTGGATTGAATATATATTGTTTATTCATTTATTTTGTTTGTATGAGTCTGATCATCTTTTTGTATGGTTTGTGATGTAAAGTCCGATTCATTTCCGCGAACCGGTTCTTCTCAGACAGTTCGGCTCAATGTTCAAAAAGCCGATTCCTGACGTCATCATGCAATGATGTCACTGTGCATTTCTTTTATGCTTTTTAATACATTTCTCTGTGTTATGTTATATCAAGTGAACATTCAAATAAAGTTATAATCTGTATCAATGCATATTGAAACAATCGAATAGTTATTTGCATGAGACATGAGTGCATTTCTGATTATTGCCTTTCATTCACTTAATGGTGTTGTGTTCAGTTAATTAATTTATCCTTCGCGTCGGATTCAACTGAAAATTGTGCAACTATAGAACACATTACAGGCAACAAACGCGGATATGTTACATGTCTAAAGTAGCCATTTAGAAAGAATAAACCAGTTTTATAAAAGTATACATTTTGCTTAACAATAATCTGCATAATAAATTACAGTAAAGTGTAGGCTTTGGTTTTTGCATGTTTTAATAAAATGTTATTTAATAACAGTAGTCATCATCATAAGCATTGTCCAGTAGCCTCAGACTTGCGTCATCAACTCAATCACCTTCGCCTCGGTAATCCTCGGCAAACTTCGACAGATGCTTGAATCGCCTCAATCGGTTCTTTTTCATTCGGACGTGCTACTTCGGCTTTTGCGTCTTGCGTCATTAACACAGAACTAAAGTTCGATTCAGTTCGATTAGTGAACAGGCTCGACCTTTTACTTTCTAAGAACCGTTCTTAAAAAGTAATTTATTTATTTTGTTTGTATGAGTCTGATCATCTTTTTGTATGGTTTTATAGTAGTGATGCAAAGTCCGATTCATTTCTCAAAAGAACGATTCGTTCAAGAACCTAACATCACTAGTTTGTAGTAACTAAAGACCATCACGTTCATCCTATCCTGATAATCCTGTCCTTCTATTAACATCCTTCATGTGAACTTGCTCCCAGTATCTCCATGTGCTTTGGGTTGTTCAAGGAATTCAAGATTTAAGCATCCTGAACCTAATAAACTAAAGACTTTAATGACGATATCTTTTTCCAGTGTTTTAATCAGACACACCACCAAGTCTCTACAATTCTGACGAACTTTGGATATTTAAAGCAGCACTTGGCAACTTTTGCTCTCGGGGTCCCCCTACAGTTTGGAAAAAATAATGTCCTCAACTACTGTCGTAAGCTGTCATCCTACATCGGGGATGCCATCGCGCGTGCATTTGTTGACATGACAACCCTGATAGCCCTGAACTAGTGATGCGCGGGTCGTCTCATAACCCGCGGACCCCGTATGTCTATTTAATGTTCGCAGGTGCGGGGCGGGTTGTAAAAATATATACAGTGGTGGGGGGCGGGCCAAATAACTTCATAAAAGCGGCCCGCGGGTTGGTGCAGCACTAACAGTTCCCCTGAACATTGCAAGAGGAGTTCACATGCAGGTTTTCTTCTGGCGGCGCGTGTGAAATGTCTTCATCAGGTACAGTCAGTGGCATATGTTTCAGCATGTCATATGAATATAATTTCATGGGTTTTATTTTTTTCAAACGCCAAATAATCACAATGCTCACGTTTACAAGCCAGCGTCATTATAGTAGTCTATTGGTTACCGTTTTACAGAATCTATATGATACTTCAGTTCAATGTTTGAGTGGTAGCTCACCGTAACAAGCATGACAGCATCGGTCGGGCACACCTCCTTCAGCTCACGCCGACGAGCAAACGCAGGTCACATGTTGATCCTCGTCCTGCCTTTAATCACATCACTTTTTTGTTTCCTCTTATTGCTTTCCTCCAACAAAACCTTTTCTTTCTTATTTGTCTGTGCTGCTTCAAGTTGGGCTCGCACGTCCGAATGTAAGGAAGTGTGGGTTTTGGTGGAAGTGACGTATATGGCGTAAAGCAGTCGAATTTTGTAGTTCTTTTTGTTCTCGGGTTACTACCCGAAACCCAAAGTTTAAAAGTACGATTAAAAACGATACAGACCCCATCAGGCTATGGCAGACGTGTCATTCAACCTATTGTAAGTCGACGTATCATCACAAGAGTCTTGAAAATATATTATGACGGTTGTATATAAAAGTTACCTAGTGCTGCTTTAACAGCTGACATCCAACAACATGTATATACATATTTATTGTCATGGTATGGTATTTACTATGTGCTTATGTTTTTTTTTACAGGATCTAATGTGTTTTTACTGTGAAAGTGTGGATGTATAGTAGTGCCAGCATCAAAAGATGAATTTGATGAACAGACAATAAAGTTCTAAACTAAACTAACTAATTATTCTATACGACAGAGATGGATAGTAAAACTGTCCACTTTATCAGCGTCGCTGGTTCTGGAAGTTTTTTTCCATAGATTTTTCCTATAGGATTGTAAAAAAAGTCTTTGTTAAAGAGTTGCATGCCATGAAACCAGCCAATCAGCTAAAAGGTGAATCACAACACTACAAACTTTGTTTTAAAGTACACACAAAAAAATGGAAATCTGACAAAAACACTTAACAGTTTTAGTGAAGGGAAAACTACAATCCCATTAAGCATTGTGAGAGTTAAAAAAACGATAAATAACGATATATATATATATATATATATATATATATATATATATATATATATATATATATATATATATATATATATATATTCACAGTCATGGCGAAGATGCTGACCGGACCGTTGTGCAGAAAACCATCATCATCGCAAGTGGTGACCATTTGAAAGTTGAAAAGTCTAAGTGTTGATGAAGGTCCTGCAATCTTTCAGTGCTCGTCTCATAATTTGCAGATGGAGCGGGTAGAGCATGTCCCTACTTTTTGCCAGGGTCTACATTGTCCCAACTAGGGGTATAACGATTTATTTTAACAACGATTCGATTCGTATCACGATTTAAGGTTGTCGATACGATTTAAGGACGATATTGGTTCATTCAGAATGATATGATCTGAAACGATTTAGTGACTTAAAATCGAATCAGTAACTTTTTAGCCAAAAATTTAATTCAGTGTAACTAAGATTTATTTCAGTCGAATCGAATCATTGTTAAAACAAATCGTTACACCCCTAGTCCCGACCACTTTTTAAAACATCTCATGGCACGGATGTACCTAATAGAAAGAAACAAAACCACATAATTGTACAAGTCATCTGAAATTAATGTGGTAAAAAATTAATAAGTGCACTGTAAAAAATGATTTAGAAAAAAAGTTACCTGGTTGCCTTAACATTTTGAGTTCACTGAAATTAAAATTTTGAGTTAATACAATGAACATTTTTTGAGATTCAACAACCTTTATTCAAATATTATTAAAAGATTTTGTAAGCATATTGGGTGATTGTGTGTGTTTTATTTCTGATGACGCAGTGAAACATGCCGAATTGTGCTATTTTCCTGATTTATCAAACTTTTTATGTGGTTTAGATACAATAATATTTTAAGTTTCTATTTATTAAACACATTTCCTTCATTGTACCAACTCAAATTTTTAATTTCAATCAACTCAAATGTTTAAGGCAAACAGGTTACTTACTTTTTTAAGTTAAACCAACAAAAACCAACAATTTACAGTGTGGATTCACACAAACTGAGAAAGTCAAAAAGCGTTGCGCACCACTCTCCTCTACATGAGGGCCTCTGACACACTGAACAAAAGCTCAACCACCAGACCACTGCTTTCTCAGTTGTTTAAAAATGTATTTCAATACAAAATAAACTGGGAAGTTGTCCAGTAAAAACGGGGTCATGAATATCTTGCATGTTGCTGATCTGTCACATACAACCAAAACTATAAATCTGACTGCTGAAATAATGAAGAGATGCACAATATTGTTTCAGTATTGTTATACTTTTTTGTAACACTTGCCTTCTTTATCAGTTTTTCTACATTTCTTGCAGATGTAAAATATCCCAATGACAGCAGCAACAATCAACAGAGATCCAGCAGAGATCAGCACTATTAGAGAGACAGGAACTGAAGGAGAGTAAGAGAGAGACAATAATATAAGTCAAATGGGTCTGATCTACAACAAAATCAAATCAGGTAAATAAACAATAGGTTACTGTTGTAACCCTGGTTTGCTGAAACATTGAGTGGAGAGATCCACCTATGGGAAGGGCATCCAAACCTTCTGACAAGACAAGCAGGAGCGCGCAGCCAATGATCATTAAGGCCCACTCCTCACCCAAGGGCATATATAGCCTGCATACTTCATTTTTGTTTTAAATTCCGTCTCTCACAGTTGCAGTGTACCTATAATAAAAATTACAGACCTCTACATGCTTTATAAGTAGGAAAACCTGCAAAATTGTCAATGTATCAAATACTTGTTTTCCCCACTGTACATTCGCTTCTCGTGCGGCAAGCGGGACAAAGCTGGTGGATCTCCCTACTCGATATTTCAGAGAACCGGGGTTACGACAGTAACCTATTGTTATCTTTCATCATCTTGTGTTCGAGAGCCACCTATGGGAGAAACATGGACAGCTCGCCGATTGCCCAATACACTCACAGTGAGGTCCTGTTAGCCGGAAAAAGCGTGCACCCCGAGGGGCGGTGCTCGACACGTCTCAGAATCATGAACCCGCCACACTGACAGACATGTAACTGTGGGGTACAAGCGGCAAGGTTAGGAAGACCCCACCCCCAAAACTGAATCTGCTACCGAGGTTCTGGTGACATCCAGCCTGTAGTAACACACAAACAAATGGGGAGAAGCCCAACTGGCAGCAGAGCAAATGTCCTGCAGCCATACTCCCCTGAACAGCCAAGCCCCTCGTAGAATGAGCTCTGATGTCCCCTGGGGGCTACACTCCCTTTGATTCGTATGCCAAAATGATAGCGTCCACAAGCCAGTGTGAAAGGCATTGCTTAGGCAAGGCATTGTTAATTAAACTAAGGGTTGGTCACTCTTCTGGAATGCACTGGTCTTAGCCAAATACGTCTGAAACGCACAGACCGGAAAAGGGTGGAGGGTGAAAAGCGGACAGCTCCAACACTTCCGATGTGAACAAAGGGAAACATTTCACCACGAAGGCTGGAAGGCTGGATTAGGCTTAAGGAAACCCTTATCTCCACCCAGAGAGAATTTAATAAACAAGGGTGGACCGAGAGTGCATGTAACTCGTCTTGGCTTGTCTTGAAGGACAGCAACTTAAGGGGTATATTCCCCAGAGGCTCAAAAGGGGAATTGAGACAGAGCTTCCAGCACCATAGAGAGGTCCCCTTCAGGGATCATTCTCCTAATGATGAGACGGGCACCCTTCATAAATCTGCAGACTAGAGAATGCTGCCAAACCGTTGAGCCATCAAAACCCACATGACAAGCAGAGATAGCTACCAGATAGACCTTAATAGTGAAAAAAGACCTGCCCTTATCCATAAGGTATTGGAGGAAACACAAAATATCAGAGACTGAGCACTGATATGAAGTGAGACCCCCCTAATTTATGCAGTCGGCAAGCGAACCGTGAGTTAACATTCACCTGAGGTCCAGAATAGGACAGAGGGAACCGTCCTTCTTTGGAACCAGGAAATAGCGAGAATAGAAACCCTGGTTTATCAGATTGTGGGGTACCACCTGAATTACACTTTTGCTCAGAAGAGAGGAGATTCCTCCAGACACGCGATACCTTGTTTAAAGTCGAGCGGGTCACTCCAGTAGTACCTCATGTACTTAGTGCATGCAGAAAGAACGAGCAAGAGTTGTTTCCCCGGGCCGGGGGAAGCTGCCAGCACTTTCTCACCGTAAATATCCCTCTCCTGGTTGGTGTCGCCTCTGTGGAGCCGGTCACTCAATGTTGAGACAAGTGGCCGCATCCAGGAGGATGGATTGAGGCAAGCCGTGGTGCGAGCCTGGGGAATACAAGAGGGTGGGATGGCCTCCTCTGGGTAGAAGCAACTTTAAGGTGGCGTCGCAAGAGTTTCTTAGACAGCACCAGGCAGTAACTGCGGTTCTTCGGATTCTCCAAGGCCTAAAGTAAACCACGCCAATTCTGAGCGCCAATAAGAGCACCACACACAGCCGGGCATCTCCGTGTTAAGCTATTGCCGGAAAAAGCAGGAATAAAGAGTGACATACCGGCAAAGACTCAGAAAAATCTGTGGCGGGCAGCCGTGGGACAGCAAAGACGAGCAAGAGCACGGCTGGCCCCAAGAGCAGACAAAGAAACTGGCAGAATAGAAATTGTCACGCCTGGCGGAGGCTGATCTGAAGATATTTCCTCCTGCAGACAATAAGTGAGCAGCGCAAATTCGACCAAGCTGTGTCAGTACAGAGATCACGAGACATGAATGTCACCTGATGGTACAGTAGAACATGCATGCTCTGTATGCCCGGAGGTGGGCCTTTCCGGGCATTGGCAGTGTGATCCTGTCTGTCTTGTCAGACTTGGTGCAATTGGATGCTTCTGCAGAGGTCAGGTACGGATGCCCTTCCCATAAGTGGATCTCGAACACGAGATGATGAAAGAGAACACATTATATCAGCCGTGCTGCCGTACCTGCACATGTGTGGCAGAGTTGAGTGATGTTGGGATGTCTGGTCTGGTTGCTGATGGGATTGTTCAGCACACAGCTGTAGGTGTTTTTATCCTGATATTCCACCTCCAGAGGTAGAGAGAGACTGATGCTGAGATCAGACACACTGATGCTGGACAATAAACTGTTTCCTTTGAACCAGGAGAGAGTCACATGACTCACATTCAACACCGAACACACCAGTGAACATGAGGATGATGATGAGGATGATGAACAGTGTGAAGAGTTACTGCTGATGACAGGAAAAGGCAGACGAGCTGGAAAAAACAGAATAAATCATGCTGTGTGTTAATATGAGTTAATACACATTTTTGACAATTTTTTTTTATTACAGTTTTAGTTTTATTCCAGCATTGGAATAATTAAGATGCAGAAAACCATTGAATAGGTTGGAAAATCAGGTAATAAATAAATAGTTATCTAAAATGATATGTTTACTTCAAAGCTGTAACAAATTAAAGAAACCAATATTAAACTCACCATATACAGTGAGAATGAAACTCTTTCTCACACTGTTTGTCTGTAGTTTATAATCTCCAGCGTGTTCATTTGAGATGTGTGTGATGGTCAGAGATCCAGTTTGATGATCCAGCTTCAGTCTGTCTCTGAATATCCCGTCAGGACCATCATATACAGTGATTCTGTCGGCCATTACACTGATTTGAGCTATTAAAGTGTTTTCAGCTCCAAACCTCCACTGAATCAGATCATCATCATCTATATCAGTGAGACCAGTGTTTAGAGTGACAGAATCTCCCTCCATCACTGACACTGACTCACCAAACACACCTGATGGACAGAGAGTTTACACAGATGTTTAACTACTTAAAGGTGAAATGAAAAGAAAGAGACACAAAATGAAATAGATCAACAGACAGAGAAAAGGACCATTGAGAAGTTAAGCTCCACAAAAAAATGACAACAACATAGCAAAAAGAATAATACTAAAAACTAAAGCATGAGCTAAATCAGTGATCACATATAAAACATACATTTGTAACTTACCAACTAGATGCCACAAACACAAGAGGATCAAAACAAGAACCATTTTCTTTGGGTGTTCCGTTCATTTCAATGAGAAACCTTTGGCGTCATACACAGACGCACTGGGAATGGGAATATTATCGTCATGGTGAAATTTATTTTTTTATTTATTTATTGAAATTATTTATTGGTTTATAATTTTGCCATTTTGACATGTTGGAGTGTGCTTCTCAATTAAATCAGCAAGCATAATTTCATTTACATTTATTTTATTTACGCTATTTAGACACATTTTAACATGTAACACAACCCCACCCCATCCCTAAACCTACCCATTTGTGTGAACATGATATAAAACACAGGATAAAACATACCAAGAGTTATTCAAAAAAGTTAAATAATCCAAGTTTTCCGAGGCCAAACGATTGATTTGTATGAAGAAAATCCCCAAAAGCGATCAGCATCTCCATCCGCCGAAGATCATGAACACATCAAATTTCAAATATTGCCGCCCGTTACGTGAGATTTCATAGTGAAATTGCATTGGCTCTCGTATGTCTTGTGACCAATTGCGTCAATACTCAGCATTGATTGTATAATGTCATTAGGCTTGTTCGACTTCACCTAGCGATACGCAGACCGATCGGCGGCTGACTTGAAGCAGTGCGTGCCGGTTAGAAATGTTGTCCGACTTGAGACCGCGCCGATGGCACGTGACTGTGACGTATGTCAACAAAGTACCGCGAGAGCGATTCGAGAGCAGGCGGCTGATGCAGCCGCTGCAGATTCTCAAGGGGGACTGCAGGAGGATGCAAGAGCTCTGATGACGACACAGCTGATCCACGATTGGCCGATTCACCGCATGACAGCAATCACGTGTGTTTCGTGTTTATTCTAAAACCTTACGTTATGCTAATGTTCACAAATCATTTATTTATAACAGTAAAACCTCTTTTCATGTAGTCGCGATGTTATATCATCATGTTTATCAAACTAAAACTGATAAAAACCGCTGACAACACTTCATTGATAGTGTAGGTTTATATGTTGAACTTTAATCTTGTCCAAATAGACGCTTTATTAAGCAGTACATAAAGTATTGGATGAAAATGTCATTTGAAACATCTGTGATCTGTGAAGATTTGAGAAATATTGCATTTATTTAACTTCAGCTGTGATAAAGTTTGCAAACTTAGCGCAAGCGTCACCACGGGAAGCAGAAAATGTCCGACTTCACTGCAATCGGCTACTCTCGCCGATCGTATCCATCCAGCCGCAGCCGATGTCGAACACACCTAGTGGCTCTCGTGTGTCTTGTGACCAATTGCGTCATTACGTCAGCATTGATTGTATAATGTCATTGGCTCTTTCGTTTGTCTTGTGACCAATTGCATCATTACGTCAGCATTGATTGTATAATGTCATTGGCTCTCCTGTGTCTTGTGACCGATTGCGTCATGCTCAGAGGTCTTTTGAATTATTTGAATGAGTTATGAATGAGTTCGTTCACGGGGCAGCGGGATCATTTCAGCGATTAAAACATCAAGATCAACTCTGTTCTTCACATGAAGACATCGTATGACTTCATATGACTTGGAATGCAACATGAGCTAATACTTGTATACTATTTTGGTCAGATTTTGCAATCAATACTTGTGACTGTACATTTATTTGCCTGTTATGTGTTTTATATTGTTTAGATGTGGGTAGGTTTAGGGTAGGAGTGGAGTTAGTTGCTCCAAAATATAAAAGTAGCCTTTAAATATTAATAAAATCATGTCTGCTTTTACAAACGCAAAGAATTAAATGCGTCTGTTTATGACGCCAAAGGTTTCTCATTGTAATGAATGGATCACCCAACGCGTCGAAAATTGACGATAAAGGTACGCCCAGTTCATTGAAAAGTGACGACAAGGGGTCCGGGTCAAGCGTCCATATGTGACGAGTTGGGTGTGAGAATGTGTTGGAACTGAATGTCCTTCAGTATGGAATGTCAGGGCTGCCAATATTAAAAATAAATTAATATACAAAGATATATAAAGTTTCGTAGACAGCACCAGGCAGTAACTGCAGTTTTTCGGATTCTCCAAGGCCTAAAGTAAACCACGCCAATTCTTTGCGCCAATAAGAGCACCACACACGGCCGGGCATGCCCGTGTTAAGCTATTGCCGGAAAAAGCAGGAATAAAGAGTGACATACCGACAAAAAACTCAGAAAAATCTGTGGCGGGCAGCCGTGGGACAGCAAAGACGAGCGAGAGCAGAGGTCAGGTACGGATGCCCTTCCCATAAGTGGATCTCGAACACGAGATGATGAAAGAGAACACTTATATCAGCCGTGCTGCCGTACCTGCACATGTGTGGCAGAGTTGAGTGATGTTGGGATGTCTGGTCTGGTTGCTGATGGGATTGTTCAGCACACAGCTGTAGGTGTTTTTATCCTGATATTCCACCTCCAGAGGTAGAGAGAGACTGATGCTGAGATCAGACACACTGATGCTGGACAATAAACTGTTTCCTTTGAACCAGGAGAGAGTCACATGACTCACATTCAACACCGAACACACAAGTGAACATGAGGATGATGATGATGAAGATGAAGAACAGTGTGAAGAGTTACTGCTGATGACAGGAACAGGCAGACGAGCTGGGAAAATTTAAAAACAATAAATCATGCTGTGTTAATAAGAGTTAATACACATTTTTGACAATTTTTTTTATTACAGTTTTTGTTTTATTCCAGCATTGGAATAATTAAGATGCAGAAAACCATTGAATAGATTGGAAAATCAGGAAATAAATAAGAAATAAATAGTAATCTAAAATTATATGTTTACTTCAAAGCTGTAACAAATTAAAGAAACCAATATTAAACTCACCATATACAGTGAGACTGAAACTCTTTCTCACACTGTTTGTCTTTAGTTTATAATCTCCAGCATGTTCAGTTGTGGTATGTGTGATGATCAGAGATCCAGTTTGATGATCCAGCTTCAGTCTGTCTCTGAATATCCCGTCAGGACCATCATATACAGTGATTCTGTCGGCCATTACACTGATTTGAGCTATTAAAGTGTTTTCGGCTCCAAACCTCCACAGAATCACATCATTATCCATCATTTCAGTGAGATCAGAGTTTAGAGTGACAGAATCTCCCTCCATCACTGACACTGACTCACCAAACACACCTGAAGAACAGAGAGTTTACACAGATTTTTAACTACTTAAAGGTGAAATGAAAAGAAAGAGACACAAAACTTAATGAAATAGATCAACAGAGAAAATGACCATTGAGAACATGGGCGTAGATTACAAGGGGAGGAGAGGGGGGCGTGTCCCCCTCACTTTTAATAAAATCTATTTTCATCCCCCGCAATTTTAGCCTACTGGTCTCACCGTTCCTAGTCGACCCGCTCCGAGCGGGATTCGAACCGAGGTAACCCTGCGCGGCGGCGGGCAAATTAACAGGGACGCTAAAGACAACTTTCTCTCTTCTCGGTTGATAGCGCGCTTCACGCGTCACGGTCAAATGCACTGACATAGAAACCAATGTGAATACATCAAGATTTAAATTCAGAGACAAAAAATAATCTATGTAGCCTATGACCTGCCATTTTATTCACATTTAAATATAAGGAGGGCGCTCTCACAGAAAGTCCAAAAGCGGATTCGTAGAAGTAATACTGTCACGGTGGAGCTGCAGCTGAAGGAAAACAATCGTTATGAGTGATGAAACGTGACGACGACAATCAGACGATTGCGACAATATAGCCTATGCTTTATGTGTGTTTTTCAAGCCATCTCAATGTAGCCTATTTATTGACAATAAAGCAGACTATCATATGAATAATGCACAAAAATTAATATTTAATATTATTAAATATATTAATATTAATATTGATAATAATCATAAATGTGTGTTGATCATCAAATCATCATATGAGAATGATCGGCAAAGGATCATGTGACTCTGAAGACTGGAGTAATGATGATAAATTCAGGAATAAATTACACTTTACTATATATTCACATAGAGAACAGCTGGTTTACATCACTATATATATATATATATATATATATATATATATATATATATATATATATATATATATATATATATATATATATATATATATATATGACTTTGAATAAAATATATGGAGACTCAATGCACAAGTGTTTGTAGTAAACCAATCATAAAATTGGCATAAAATATATGAGAAAAATATTATAGATACTAGAGGTTATTGTTCAGCAGTGTATTTTATATCTTACCAAATTAAAAGCAAAAGATGCGATAAATTATATAGGTAAAAAAAAAAAGTATTTATATATGGTAAAAATGGTATGACATTTCTGTCCCCCTCACTCCTGAAAAGATGGCTACGCCCCTGAGAAGTTAAGCTCCACAAAAAAGGACAACAACATAGCAAAAAGAATAATACTAAAAACTAAAGCATGAACTAAATCAGGGATCACATATAAAACATACATTTGTAACTTACCAACTAGATGCCACAAACACAAGAGGATCAAAACAAGAACCATTTTCTTTGGGTGCTCTGAGATTATAAAAATGTGATCTGAAAACAGTTTTGAAATAAGAACCACGTGGAACTATGTGGATCCCCCTTAAACAGGAACTGAATGTCCTTCAGTATGGAATGTCAGGGCTGCCAATATTAAAAATAAATAAATATACAAAGAAATGTAAATAAATAATAAATAAATACACATAGAAAACCCCAAAAAACTAAAATGAATAATTATTTATACATTTCTTTCCATATTTATGTATTTATTTATTTATTTCCATATATATTTATTTATTCTTTTATTTATTTATACATTTATTTATTTCTATTTTTATTTATTTCTAGATGTATTCCTTTCTACTTTTATTTATTTCTATATTTATTTATTTATGCACTTATTTATTTCTATATTTATGCATTTATTTCTTCCTACATTTATTCGTGCGTAGGGTAATGAGGAGGGCGAGGTTTACCTCAGACATATCAGTCGAGCTCAGAGCAGGCGAGGGTGAAGCATTGAGGCCACAGTGACACCTTGTGGTGTGGCCGAAATACAAAAAGTACAGCTTACTGAAGCTGATTAGCCCAGAAATCTAGACGCACCCTAGCGGCAGCAAATCTAATCTGCCCGCGAGTGTCATCTAGCAACTCTCAATACACTTCTGAGCTGTAAACGCCAAACTCTAGTCGGGCCATTCACATTGTGTATAGAGCCGGTGGGCGGGGCCATAATGACAACGGCCGAGTTGCGCTTGCGTGCTTCTAGTAAACACAGAAACTGGCGAACGGCGGTCTTTCGAGTTAAGCGTTTCTCTGAGAAAAAAACAAAGTACAGCACTGAAGTCATTCTTAAAAAAGGAAGATGTGTTCTGAGTTTTGTCGACCGGATACGGCGAATGTTTAATCTGTCAGCGAGCTCTGTTTCACCTTCGTTGCTCTGGTTGGTTGTAGCGCTATCCTATCGCGTGCAGAGGGAGTTTGAAAGACAACCGTTTATCCCGCCCCTCGGATTGAGCTGTCAATGGTGAGTTTCCAGACCAAACATCTTGATGTGGGTCTGGCTTGTCAGGCTAGGCGCTGATAGCAGACCATTGCATTTTAATGTAACTTCCAAAAACAATACTGACAGCAACAGAAACTAGGGCTGTGCGATATTGAAGAAAAATGCGATATGCGATATCTTGTTAAATAATGCGATATTCAATATGCGATACGATATTGCAATTAGTGTGTAAAATCTAAAAAAGAAAAAAAAAAGATTTATTGTTAAAACCTGAAAGACGGATTCAATATTCGTTTACCTCAAGACAGAAATAGCACACACACCTCTACATATTCTCCTTGTGTTTTCGTCTCATTGGCTTAAATGCATGTTTCACTTGTTCAAGGATATGAACAGAAAAGTGACTTTATTTAAAAGTATTGTTGTTAATTATTGTAGACATTGATCAGATTGAAATCACTGTGAAAAGGCTTATATTTAACAAAAGAAAATAGCGTGTATGAGTAGTGCCCCTCACTTCCGGTTCTGTGGTTGCGGTTCTGAAACTGTCGTGCGTGGGCCTGATGAAAGTGGCGCAGTTTCAAAACACTTGTGATCGCTTAATTTTTATTAAACCTACAAATCTCTTTCATTTCTTTTTCTTGAGAATGTGGTATAATTGTACATTTGACTGTCTTTTACCTGATCTAATGCACATTAATAAAATAAAATGTCCTGCATTGTTATAGTTTTGTATAATCTAATGTATTGACAGTTGCATCAAAACAATTATATATAGCATGACTACAGCAAAAAAACAAAACAAAAAACAATTTACTTTATATTTTTTTTTTTATTAACAATTGCAAGCCATCTATAAATACAAGGCATTTATATAGCGCTTTCATATGTACTACTGTACGCCCAAAGCGCTTTACACTCATGACAGGTGTCTCTCCTCAACCTCCACCAGTGTGCAGCGTCCATTTGAATGATGCGACGGCAGCCACAGTACAACGGCGCCAGTGCGCTCACCACACACCAGCAATAGGTGGAGAGGAGAGAGGGTGATAGAGCCAATTCAGTGGATGGGGATTATTAGGAGGCCATGATTGGTAAGGGCCAATCGAGGAAATATGGCCAGGACACCAGGGTTACACCCCTACTCTTTACGAGAAGTGCCATGGGATTTTTAATGACCACAGAGAGTCAGGACCTCGGTTTAACGTCAGTACAGTACAGTGTCCCCATCACTATACTGGGGTGTTAGGACCCACATAGACCACAAAGTAAGTGCCCCCTGCTGGCCTCACTAACACCTCTACCAGCAGCAACCTAGTTTTCCCAGTTGGTCTCCCATCCAGGTACTGACCAGGCTCAGCCCTGCTTAGCTTCAGTGGGAGTTGTATGGAGTCAGTATGGAGTTGGAATCGGTCAATCTGACAGCGCGACTCACAGAGGAGCACATCAAGTCGGTGTTGAACTGCTTGAATTTGTTCAAACGCACAACAGCGGTACCAATGAAACATTTCCAGAGGCTCCTGGGGGATATGGCATCCGCCGCAGTAACCCCACTTAAATTGCTTCATATGAGACCGCTTCAACACTGGCTACATGGCTGAGTCCTGAGATGGGCGTGGCAGAGTGGCTCCTTCCATGTCTCAGTAACACCGAAGTGCCACCAAACCTTCAGCCTGTGGTCGGACCCTTCATTTCTACGGGCAGGAGTTCCCTTAGAACACGTGTTCAGACATGCTGTTGTCTAAATGGATGCCTCATCCACCGGCTGGGGGGCCACGTACAAAGTGCTTGCAGTTTCGGGTCTGTGGACGGGGCTTCAACTGCAATGGCATATCAATAGTCTCAAGTTGTTAGCAGTTTTCTTGCACTGGGCCGTCTCAAAGGGCCGCTACAAGGCAAGCACGTTCTGGTTCGTATGGACAGCACTGTGACCGTTGCGTAAATCAACAAATCGCATGTCACAACTCACCTGCCATCTCCTCCTTTGGAGTCAGAAGCATCTGAGGTCTATTCGTGCCACTTACATTCTGGTCCTGCTCAATTGTGCAGCCGATGAACTCTCACGACAGCAAGTGCTTCCTGGAGAGTGGAGACTCCATCTCCAGGTGGTCCAGCTGATTTGGAGCCGCTTTGGGACTGCACAGGTAGACCTGTTTGAAGCCCCGGACACTGCCCATTGCCAATTATTTTATTCCCTGACCGAGGGGACCTTGGCTCGGATGCTCTGGCACACAGCTGGCCCTGGGGCCTACGCAAGTATGCGTTTCCCCCAGTAAGCCTTATTGCACAGACACTGTGCAAGGTCAGGGCAGACAAGGAGCCGGTTTTGCTGGTTGCTCCGAATTGGCTCAAGCAGATCAGGTTCCCCGAACTAGTGCTCCTCGCGACCACACCTTGGCCCATTCCTCTGAGGAAGGACCTCCTGACTCAGAGACGGGGCACCCTGTGGAACCTGCGTCCGGACTTCTGGAAACTCCATGTCTGGTCCCTGGACGGGATGCAAGGTTCTAGGTGACCTACCACAGTCTGTGGTAGACACCATCACTTCCTCTATGCATTGAAGTGGAACCTGTTTGTCGAATGATGTTCTTCTCGACGAGAAGACCCCTGAAGATGTTCGATCAGTTCTTTGCTTTCCTTCCTGCAAGGAGGGTTTGAGCGGAGGCTGTCTTACTCCACCCTCAAAGTGTATGTTGCCGCAAATCACAACATGGTTAATGGTACATCTCTAGGGAAGCAGGATCCGGTCGTCAGGTTCCTGAGGGGGGCAAGGAGACGAAATCTGCCTCTCCCTCACTCTATACCCTCTTGGGACTTATCTCTGGTCCTAACAGCACTGCAGAGACCTCCATTTGAGCCTTTGCAGTCAGCAGAGTTAAAAAATTTGAGGCAGGTAATTCTTAAGTAATCATGAGACCCCGGCCCGGATACGTGCCCAAGGTTCCCACCACTCCCTTCTGGGACCAGGTGGCGGACCTGCAAGTGCTGCCTTCAGAGGAGGCAGACCCAGCCCTGGTTTTTCTTTGTCCCCTTCTCTCCCTGCAGACTTATGTGGACAGAACGCAAAGCTTCAGAATGTCAGATCAGCTCTTCATCTGTTAAGGAGGCCAGCAGAAGGTAAACGCTGTCTCCAAGCAGAGGATGGCCCACTGGATAGTGGATGCCATCGCTTTGGCGTATGAAATCCAAGGCGTGCCTTGCCCGCTCGGGTTGACGGCCAACTGCACTAGGAGTGTGGCCTCGTGGCACCTCGCTGACAGATATTTCACGAGTTCACACTTACATATTATTTATAGAGAGTACATTTAAATGCGTATTTGGCATGCTGTCCGGGAGGAGGGCTTCGAGCTTAGACTTTGGCCCGAACCCAGAGTACCCCCCATGTGTAAGTGATTTAGAACTAAAACAATTAGCAAAATGTGGAAAAGGGGTGGTGGAGGGATGCTCATAAACTGTCAACACAATGGAGGTAAGATGGCTGCATATATATATATATATATTTATATACACCTCTTTTGTGGATTCGCTGAGTACTCTCCATCTGTGTCAATTATCTAAATGAGCTTCTCCCGAATTTTGTTTAATAAAAACACCATATGTAGAGCTGCGGGCTGGGCGACACCTAACCCCTGGCACTTCCATTTTTTGCACTGCCCATGGCCAGTCCATAAGTGTATGCTCCCCATAATACCTCCCATAATACCTCCAGTCGCAACATTTGCTGTACCATCACTGTGGGATTGAGTCACTAAGTTCTGCTCCTCAGTGAAAAAAGGGTGCACTGCATCTCCTTCCGCTTCATACCCACGCTGCGGGGCGGAGTGCAAGATGCAAATCTCATACGCCAAAGGCCATTGGCCTGTTCTCTATATCTCTAAGCTGATAGGGACTGCCAGAAGGGATCCCATTTTGTCTGTGACGTCCGACCTACATCTCCGTTCCCCCGTTTATTGAGTCTTCAATTTTAGTTTCTGTGCATGTGAAGAACAATTCATAGCGCTCTCTACTCTAGTAGCTTCTGTGATCTAAAACAGGGGTTTCCAAACTTTATGATGCCAAGGACCCCCCAAATATGATGAACCTTTTATGAGGGACCCCCTTTCTAAATCCATCCATCTATATATTTTTCTGTATGAAAAAACATTTGAATTATTAGTGTGTTCTAGTGTGACATTATAAATACAACATATTGTTTCCAAACTTAAATTGGCTATACTTAATGTTGGATGTATAAACCTGAAGAACTTTTTCAATTAAAAATGATTTGTATAAGCAACTTTATATGCCCATGTGACTCCACCCAAAGATCCACCTCTATTGTGTTAACAGTGCCAGATAAAAATAACTCTCTGTTCTTCAGGTGTGTTTGGTGAGTCAGTGTCAGTGATGGAGGGAGATTCTGTCACTCTAAACACTGATCTCACTGAAATGATGGAAAATGATCTGATTCTGTGGAGGTCTGGAACTGAAAACACTTAATAGCTCAAATCAGTGTAATGTGTTCATACTTTTCAGTTGGCCAAGATTTCTAAAATCCTTTCTTTGTATTGGTCTTAAGTAATATTCTAATTTTCTGAGATACTGAATTTGGGATTTTCCTTATAGTTGTCAGTTATAATCATCAAAATGAAAAGAAATAAACATTTGAAATATATCAGTCTGTGTGTAATGAATTCATATAATATCAGTTTCCCTTTTTGAATGGAATTAATGAAATAAATCAACTTTTTGATGGTGGAAAAGGGGTAAACGGAGGATCTTTGGAGAGCCTTTGAAGGGTCAGCATCCTGAGCAGCAACTTGTCTAAAAGAATTATATTAAGAGCCAACCATTTTGTTTTTCAACAGGAATCATTTCATTAATTAAAGCCCTGTTATTATGATGTCCATATTGATTAATGTTCAAGCACTGATGCTTTGTAGTTTTATTAGTTTATATTATTAGAAAATCGTAGCCTCATCAATTAGCCTCATCAATGAAAACATAATGCAATCTGAGTCATTTTGTGTCATATCTAAATTACTGTCTGATTTTATTTCAACAGCTTTGAATTAGTTTGCTGTGAAATGGTGTGTGTGTGTGTGTGTGTGTGTGTGTGTGTGCGCGTGTGCGCGTGTGCGTGTGTGCGTGTGCGTGTGCGTGTGCGTGTGCGTGTGCGTGTGCGTGTGTGTGTGTGTGTGTGTGGGTGCTCATGAATAATGTGTACTGTGAACTATCACTGAAGTATTTCAAGCTCTTGATATAAGCATTAATTTCATTTAATAGCGTGGCCTGCATAAAATGTTTAGCCTGACAAGCCAGACCCACATCAAGATGTTTGGTCTGGAAACTCACCATTGACAGCTCAATCCGAGGGGCGGGATAAACGGTTGTCTTTCAAACTCCCTCTACACACAATAGGATAGCGCTACAACCAACCAGAGTAATGAAGGTGAAGCGGAGTTTGTTGATAGATTAAACATTCGCCGTATCCGGTCGGCAAAACTCCGAACACATCTTCCCTTTTTAAGAATGACTTCAGTGCCGCTCTTTGTTCTTTTCTCAGAGAAAAGCTTAACTCCAAGTCTTGTCAAAGCTGATTCGAAAGACCGCCGTTCGCCAGTTTCTGTGTTTACTAGAAGCACGCAAGCGCAACTCGGCCGTCATTATGTTAAGCCCCGCCCACCGACTCTATACACGATGTGATTGGCCCAACCAGAGTTTGGCGTTTACAGCTCAGAAGGGTATTGAGAGTTGCTAGATGACACTCGCGGCAGATTAGATTTGCTGCCGCTTTTATTAGACTCCAGGTTGAATTAAAAGAAATTGAAAGAGTTGTTTTTAAACTGAGCACGTTTATTGCAGTACAAGCGCGATAGTTCTCGGTTTCCCCCGCAGTGCTGGTCAACTTGATTCTGTTAAACCCTGGTGCATTTGTGTGCATCTTACATTATCACAAACATCCACAGGGCATGACAGAAAACAGAACGCAGGTCAGTATATTGGATGAAGCGGGCTTTTGTTGAATGCTTGTGCTGGGATTTTGAGGAGATGCGTGATGCGAGAATACACTGTAAGCTCTCATATCCGAGGTAAATCATAACCCTATTACCACTTACAGTACATGTGTTTTATTGAACTAAATACATTACAGTCGACTAAAAAGAATGTGCCACGTCCATGTTCCTCTCACTGCTCACGTGAATCAACCGCGGCACAGTTTGGCACACTCAGAGCACCTCCTCCAGGATTCGGTCTCGGGTTCGGTACCCTGGTGCGCTCCAAGGTCTACATGACAGCTTTCACATTACCAATTTTTCATACGAACTTTGCCCTTTTTGAACTAATCTACCAGTGTAAAAACTCCCTTTAGTTATATTCTTAAAATGAGATAAATCACTGCTTGTTGAGAATTTTTTTTTTAACTTAGGCTTGAGACATGAATAAGTTGAAAAAATCTATGACCTTTGATACATGTCTAGTCTTCATGCTCTGTTGAGTATGGTTTAAACGTACATTTGCATAAAGCATATAATTAATCCACTCATGTTGTTTAGAGTATTAAAAACTTGAAAAATATTCATTTAAGATACATTTAGAATTGATTAAAATGTGTGATTAAGTTGCGATTAATTGTGAGTTAACTCATGACAATCATGCGATTAATCACGATTCAATATTTTAATCGATTGACAGCCCTACTTCATACCAAAGGTTGTAATGTTGTGCTTCATATTAGTGGCTGATGTTTGGTTCATGGCTTAGAGAACTATATTTGTCAAGTCTTAATGGTCAAAATAAATGGAAAAAATACTTCCAGAAGCCCCATGAAAAATAGCTGTCAGTTTATTGCACTTATTCTTGTAACAGTTGTCAGTTTGACAGTGTTCATTTGTTTTATTGTTTCTGTGGATATATTGTATGATTTTATCTCCTGTCTTAAACATTTAATTCCGCCCGTCATGACAGTTTTGTGACTGAGTGCTTTCATACTCTGTATCGTTTTGAAATAAACACTTGAAATGCTGCAAATGTGTTTTAATTCCAAAATTTACAATTTGATGTCAGTAATGAAATGTTAAAGTTAGACATTTGGGATAAGATGCCCATCTCTGATTTTGGGCAAAGATAATAAGAATAATGATGCAAATAGTAATAATAGTGCAATTCCAACATCTTCATCGACAGTGCAGATCAAATGAGTGGAGTAACTCAGACTGAAATCAGAGCTTATTGCTATCATAACATCTCTTTAATTAAAAATAGAGCTTTTTCATCAGTTCATTAGGTGATGCTCATTTTACATTTAGAATTTGAAGTTGTTTTAAATTACATGACACATATATTTGTATGGCCAAAGCATTAGCTCAATAAAATCAGTGCAAAATGGAAGTGCAAAGCAACATTACATGAAATAATAAAAATATGTATATAATTCCCAAAGAAATATACAATTGATTAAAGAATGTTGATTGGCCACCAGATTGCCCTAACATACACTTTATTAAGGAAAGCATTTGACCTCACTAAACAATACCTTTGACCACACTCTTTTGAATATCATATTTCTTTCCTCATAAAAAGTGTGGTTTGCTTTTCCATATAATATAGAAAAGCATTTATATTTTTATAATCCATTTGCTCCCACCTCAACTCATCAACTGATTGTATTATATAACTGTATTTGAATTGAAATTTTAAATTATTTTTAATTTAAAATTAAATTCTTATAAAACTCCAACATGTCGGAATATTTGTATGATCTGTTTTCTCTTCCTTTATTTAACCACTTGTATATCTGATGTCATAAACCAGAACAGCCACAGTGGCCACGCCCACCAGAGCAGAGACAACCAATCGGATCACAGCTTCAGTAGAATCACAGCAATGGACATGGACTTCTGGAGAAGAAACACACACACACGCGCACACACACACGATAAAGCATTGAGCAACAAGATTTTCGACAAGTTGGCTTTAGTGTCTGTCAGGAACTTGAGAAATAACAAGACAAATATATACACATGACAATAAATCACCATAAAAAAATAAACAAAATCTCATATCAGCCGTGCTGCCGTACCTGCACATGTGTGGCAGAGTTGAGTGATGTTGGGATGTCTGGTCTGGTTGCTGATGGGATTGTTCAGCACACAGCTGTAGGTGTTTTTATCCTGATATTCCACCTCCAGAGGTAGAGAGAGACTGATGCTGAGATCAGACACACTGATGCTGGACAATAAACTGTTTCCTTTGAACCAGGAGAGAGTCACATGACTCACATTCAACACCGAACACATCAGTGAACATGAGGATGAGGAGGATGAAGAACAGTGTGAAGAGTTACTGATGATGACAGGAACAGGCAGACGAGCTGAGAAAACATCAGAATGAATAAATCGATAATCTTTTCATCCATTCAACATGTATGTGATTAGTTTAATCACAGTGAGTGTCCTTCATCTCTACTCACCATAGACAGAAACTCTGAATGATTTTTTTGATCGTTTCCCTCTATTTATCGTTACTTCATAAACTCCAGCATGTTCAGTTGAGATGTTAGTGATGGTCAGAGATCCAGTTTGATGATCCAGCTTCAGTCTGTCTCTGAATCTGCCATGAGTGTCATTATATGTGGAGGAGATTCCATCATCGCTAATGATTTGAGCTATCAGAGAGTAATCAGCTCCATATTTCCACAGTATGTCGTCTTCTTCCTGTATTTCAGTGAGATCAGTGTTTAGAGTGACAGAATCTCCCTCCATCACTGACAATGACTCGCCAAACACACCTGGAGAACACAGATTTTTTTTATAGGTTTATGTTTTTTTTGTGTGTGTGTTTGTATTGTACATTTACATTTACATTTAATCATTTAGCAGACGCTTTTATCCAAAGCGACTTACAAAAAAGGGGAGAGTAATAGAAGCAACGGAACAGACAAGGCCAAAAACCTGTAAGAGCTGTAAGAAATCTCAATTAATTAGTACAATACACATTTTTTTTTTTTTTTTTTTTTTTAAAGACAGACATCTACAACAAAAACTCACGTCCGCACAGTGCCGAACACTGTATTCTGATAGCTAAGATAGCTACAACCCATTAGGACTAAGGCTGTTGCCCCAGCTGTTGTCGTTAATGCAGATTCAGTGGCCCAATGGGTTGGTTTTGTATTCTAGCTAAACGCGCAGCAATAGCCATCTACAACAAAAACTCACGTACGCAATATACAGAACACTGGATTCTGATAGTTATGATTACTATGTAACATACCCGCCTGAAGGCGCAAATCCGGATGAGAGACGTAGATATGATCCCGGAGTGTACGCTTTTGGTCGTTGCTGTGGTGATCAGTAAGTGCTATTCTGTATTGGTCAAGTGCAAATGGAAAAGATGTGTCTTAAGATGTTTTTTAAGAATGGCTACAGACTCGGCAGCACGAATTGAGATCGGCAGGTCATTCCACCAGGTAGGAACGGTCCAGGAAAATGTCCGTGAGAGCGATTTCATGCCTCTTTGGGATGGAACCACGAGGCGCCGCTCGTTCGCAGAACGCAAGCTTCTGGAGGGTGTGTAAGTCTGAGCAAGTGAATTTAGGTATATTGGTGCCGAGCCAGAGGTTGTTTTGTAGGCGATAACTAGTGCCTTGAATTTGATGCGAGCAGCCATTGGCAACCAGTGCAGTTTGATGAAGAGAGGCGTAACATGCGCTCTCTTCGGCTCATTAAAGACCACTCTCGCCGCTGCATTCTGGATCAGCTGCAAGGGTTTGATAGTGCATGCTGGAAGCCCAGCCAGAAGAGCATTACAATAATCCAGTCTGGAGAGAACAAGAGCTTGAACCAGGAGTTGTGCAGCCTGTTCTGATAGGAAGGGTCTAATCTTTCTAATGTTGTATAAAGCAAATCTGCAGGACCGGGCTGTTGCAGTAATGTGGTCAGCGAAGTTTAACTGGTCATCAATCACAACTCCAAGGTTTCTTGCTGTCCTTGATGGAGTTATGGTCGATGAACCAAGCTGAATGGAGAAATTTTGATGAAGTGCTGGGTTGGTTGAGAAAACAAGTAATTCTGTCTTTGCAAGATTGAGTTTAAGATGATGCTCTTTCATCCAGTCAGAAATGTCTGTCAGACAGGCAGCGATACGAACACTGACTGTAGGATCATCTGGTTGAAATGAGAAGTAGAGTTGAGTGTCATCCGCATAGCAGTGATAGGAGAAGCCGTGTTTCTGAATGACAGAACCTAATGATGACATGTAGATGGAGAAGAGAAGTGGTCCAAGGACTGAGCCCTGGGGAACCCCAGTAGCTAGATTATAAGACTTAGACACTTCACCTCTCCATGACACCCTGTAGGACCTACCAGAGAGGTAAGACCTGAACCACTGGAGAGCAGATCCTGAGATCCCCGTCCTCTTAAGTGTTGACAGGAGGATCTGGTGGTTAACTGTGTCAAAAGCAGCAGACAGATCCAGCAGAATGAGCACTGAGGATTTGGAAGCTGCTTTTGCCAGTCTCAGTGCCTCAGTTACCGAGAGCAAGGCCGTCTCAGTCGAATGGCCGCTTTTGAAGCCGGATTGGTTGTTGTCTAGGAGGTTGTCCTGTTCAAGAAACCTAGAGAGTTGATTGAACACAACTCGCTCAAGGGTCTTTGCAATGAAAGGCAGAAGGGATACCGGTCGGTAGTTTTCTAAAAGTGCTGGATTCAAAGAGGGTTTCTTAAGCAGTGGGGTTACCCGAGCCTGCTTAAATGCTGTGGGAAAGGTTCCCGTGTGAAGAGAAGTGTTGACAATGTGAGTGAGTGCAGGAGTGATTGAAGAAGAAATAGCCTGAAGGAGGTGAGTGGGAATAGGATCAAGTGGACAGGTAGTAGGGTGATTGGAAAGGATGAGTTTAGAAATATCTGCCTCGGAGAGTGGAGAGAAGGATGGAAGCGTGTTCGTGTTAGTTGTTGAGATAATGAGAGCTGTTTTGTTGGTGAAAAATGATGCAAAGTCATCAGCTGTAAGAGTTGATGAAGGAGGGGGAGGAGGTGGACAAAGGAGAGAGGAGAATGTTTTAAAGAGTTGGCGAGAGTCAGAGCAATTGTTGATTTTGTTGTGGTAGTATGTTGTTTTAGCAGTGGAGACATTTGTAGAGAAAGAAGAGAGAAGAGACTGATAAAAGGCAAGGTCAGTATTGTTTTTAGATTTATGCCATTTCCTCTCTGCCGCCCTGAGTCCAGAGCGATGTTCACGGAGAACTTCAGACAGCCAGGGGGCAGATGGGGGGCAGATTGTGTTTAACTTTTCGGGCTAATAAAAATAAGAACAAATAAAAACAAACAATAAAACATCTATTAAAAGCAAGAGGTATGACTTTAAGCAGCACTTGAAAATACGTAGCGTCGGGGATGATTTTTTTTTTTTTTTTTTTTTTTTTAACCTAAAATACAACTCTATATCCAACAGCCTGGGCTCAAACAGGGCTCTTTGTGTGGTCTAAGCATGTGTTTTTGCTCTCATAGAATTGTTACCCATTCACATCATTATATGTCACACAGCAACGGTCGGAGTTAAAAATCTTCATTTGTGTTCTAATGAAGTAATAAACACACCTACACGTTGGATGCACTGGGGGTAAGCAGATAAACATCACATTTTCATTTTTGGGTGAGCTATCCCATTAAGTTTGACTTTAATGTCTTGTTTATAAATCCTGAAAGCAACCGTAGTTTTCACTACAAGTTCAGCAGAACTTAAGATCATCTACAGTGACTGGACAGTGGATTGTGTTTGTCTGTGAAGAATGTGTTGTGTTGTAGCGACAAAATTGCTTAGTTGGCATCACTGAGCGCTTCCTTCTGAATGTGTAAGAGTAAGCTTTGGGACGTACAATCACATCACAGTCTTTAACGGACAGCATCTCTCACTTTAAGTTACACATCCTGTCAAACTGACCTGTCAATCATCTTCACAGTTAACATCTTCCACACTTCATTTCATTTCCTTCAGTATCAGAGAGAAAAGAAGCAGCTCATTGATCTGCAGTCGTGGGTCTTTCATGAGACTCTCCTCATATTAATACAACGATGAATATAAAGTTAATGGCCAAACAGATCCTTATACAGGTTCAGTGTTGCAGATTAAATATAATGAGGAAAACATGAAATACTTAACTACTTAACCCCTTTATCTAAACCTCTTACGTGCTGGACTCACACATCTGCCATGTTTGTAGTTTTTTACACTTTTATTGTGAACTTTTATTATATTTAAAATATCATTGCAAGAGTGGAATCAAATTAATTTCTGCTTTATTTCTGCATCTTTTATTTAGGAATAACAGAGAAGGTAAATCATTTTGATAATTTAAAAAAAAGCTGATTACTTTGTGTTAAAAATAAAGCATAATGTAATGTCTTAAAATAAACAAACTTACCAGCCATATGCCACACACAGCACAAAATAAACAGATGAACCATCTCAAATAACACTGAAATATGTGAACACACACAGTGAAGTAACTCAAGTGTTAAACTGTGATATTAATATAGTTCTGAGTGTGAATCCTCCCCCACCGGATTTGACCACCACACACTCACCCACATGTGTGTGTTCCTGTAAAGTTCCTCATTCTCACTTCAAGCCTTAATCTATTCTTAGTGACAGACAGTATTGATTATTTTACAAGTTGTACTATTTAAGTTCTAAATCATTGTGGATTATTAAACCTCTGGCCTTGTGAAGCAAAGCATCACTATTGTTCTCTTCCACACTTCATTAGTGGGGCTTGCACTTGTCATTGACCCATAAGGTGTGAAATCATGTGTTTGTTTTTTAAAAGAGATGTGCTATGACTTTTATAAGCAATCAGGCAAACAGTGTTTGAAAAATTACATTGACTTAAATGGGGATGAACTTTGACGGGTCATAAACGAGGATTTCGTAGAGACATGGGTTACCACATTTGAAGAGGCTGTCAGGCTCTGTAAAATCATACCTCACAAATGGGTGTAAATTGTACCCCTGGTGTGCAGGAGCTGCCCAAATTTGCCCCATATACACACTATGGTGAAGACGCGACCCGTGAAAAAGGAAGTGCTCATTTGTGTTTTTCCTACTATGGGAACTTGCATAGAAATATTGTATTGAACATAACTCTGGATCCCAGTGTCATAAAGACAAGGGGAGAGGGGCCCATTTCACTTACGCAACCAATCAATGTCTCAGGATCATTGTGAAACTATCAAGCCATGCCCTAGTAACCATTTAGAGCACCCTAGCAACTGATCCAATAAACTGCCATTATAAAGGCCCAGATGGATGTCTTTGCAGCAGTGTCATAGAGATGGACGTGAGCTCGTGTAACAACACCCTAGCTACAAATGTCAAGCTCCCTAGAAACAAGTTCCATAGACTTCTATTTAAAGGACAACTCCGGTGAGAAATGAACCTTGGGGTAATTAACAGATGGTTACTCTTCTCTGTTGCGTTCAGTGTTTTCTTCCGGAAACAACGAACCATATGAGATTCCAAGTCACAGTTCATCACTTAGCAGAGCGCTCGTGGTTCGACTCGTCGAGACTGCTTTCTAAGATGGCTGCTGTCTGTAAACGCGTAATGCACTGTCTTTATAAAGTAGCTTCTTAATAAACACTTACAAAGTTCTCAATGCTTCGGTTTGCATGTAGGGACCCTCATTATGCTACCGTGTTAGTGTGAGGCTATTTTGAGCCTTGTTAGTGGTATTAACCAGTGTTGGGGCTAGTTACTCAAAAAAGTAATATATTACATATTACTCTCAAAAATAGTAATGCCTTACTTTACTTTATTACTCCCTGGAGAAAGTAACTAGTTATATTACTAGTTATATTACTAGTTACATTTTTTCTTAATTACTCTATAATTGCCTGAGATGCATCAGATGGAGGGAGAACATACAAAGGAGGAGTGTTCTTTAGGGTCTTTATTACGCCAACAAAATACTGGCACTGTCTAGCACAAATACCTACAAACAACTGTACTTGTGCAATCAAGTACAAACAAGTATTAACTTCCTCAATGTTTAACAAACACCGTCTGGTGCAAACAATCAATAAATTTGATTGTCAATTTATAACAAGTCCAAACATATATTAACTTAACTTTAAGTTGGAGGTAGAGTTACAAGCGGTGGAGAGCAGCTTTCTCCCCGGGCAGAGTGTGCACTTCACCGTCAAGTTATTGTCCTTCCGTTGAACATATTCAAAATAATTACTGAATCTCCACCCGTCGAAACTAGCTTTCTGTTGCTGGGAACCTTCCTCTGAAAAAGAGCTTGCCGTTGTTGACGCTTCCATTTTTCCCCATCTGTCTTTGAGGGTGCCGCTCTGCTGCTGGCTGCTGGGTGTCGACCAATCGGTGATGGTAAATGATACCTCGTGCCAAACCCAGACCAATCACTGTTCCATTCACGCCCTCCTACCCCCCTCCCTTCTGTTCTCTGTGTTGTGTGCCTTGTGTGTGATGAAGGTGCTACTGGCAAATGTAACGCAAGTAACTAGCTCGGGAAAACTGTAATAATATTACCATTTTCAGACGAGTAATGCTTTACACTACCAGTTACTGAAAAAAGTAATATTATTACAGTAACGCGTTACACCCAACACTAGTATTAACTAGCGATTTAATTTCACTACCCTGTGCCCCATAGACAAGTGTTATTAGCTAATCTGTTTTTAAAGATAAAACTCTTTACATTCGATTTTCATGAAAACGCATCCCAGAGAACGATCTACTCTGTAACCATCCGTTAATTACCCCTAGGTTGATTTCTCACCGGAGTTGTCCTTTAAAGAGATTAAAGGGAATTAAATTAAGAGAATGTGGGTTCATTTGACTCAGGGCAGTAAACAGCCAATCATGAATCATCTTCAACAATTCCTAGTTATGATCTACCCTAGCAACCCAAACCCAAAGAGGATATCTTCGAATCTGAATAGCAGAGGCATTGGGGTTGTTTTTATCTTTCATACTGACAAGCGGACTTTGGAGTATCATCTTTGGCAGTTGCCAAGCCACTCCCTAACAACCAAACAGAGTACCCTAGCAACCCTTTAGCAATACATTTAGACCTTATAACTATGTTCTCAGCAGACTGGAAAAATGTTTAAAGGATCAACTCATTCATAAATCTGTAAGAACTTACCTTCATGCTGTGGAAATACAAAGCAGAAAAAAGAACACAATGGGTGCAGCGCTAAAAAGGCCACAAAAGTCTATATCTCTGCATTAGAACACCATATAGACATGGGGTTAGCTCTTTTGGCAGGACTTCGTCATGCTACACATGCTAACAGTGAATAGCTAACAACATGGTAAATGCTAGCCATGGCTAGCTACATGTTCAAATATGTCAAAAAAATGCTAAGAAAAACATACTAGCAACAGTATGGTTTAATGCTGCCTTCACATGCCATCGGAATTATCGTAAATGACAGAAGCTCAATCCAAATTGCTCGAGGTCCAATTTAAAGTTTCCACAGTCAGTGATGGTTTGGGGTGCCTGAGGTCCGAGGTCAACACAGCCGTACACCAGGAAGTTTTAGAGCACTTCATGCTTCCTGCTGCTGACCAACTTTATGGAGATGCAGATTTCATTTTCTAACAGGACTTGACACCGGCACACAGTAGCAAGCAACCAGGACCTGGTTTAAGGATCATGGTATCTCTGTTCTTAATTGTCCAGCAAACTCTCTTGGCCTTAACCCTATAGAAGATCTCTGGGGTATTGTGAAGAGGAAGATGCGAAATGCCAGACCCAACAATGCAGAAGAGCTGAAGGCCACTATCAGAGCAACCTGGGCTCTCATAACACCTGAGCAGTGCCACAGACTGATCGACTCCATCCCACGCCGCATCGCTGCAGTAATTCAGGCAAGGAGCCACAACTAAGTACTGAGTGTCCCTGGTTACGACTGTAACCTTAGTTCCCTGAGAACAGGGAATGAGACGCTGCGTCAGCTGACGCTATGGGGAACGCCTCCAGCGTGACCGGTGTCTGAAACGTTTATCCAATCACATCAGTCCTACTGACCGGCGACAGCCTCTGACGTCATAGACGTGCGACCAGGAAGTATAAAAGGGCGCCTTGCAAACACAACCGCATTCAATTCGTCTGAAGGGACTGTTCGCAGGCAGGCCCGAGGCATGGCAAAAGTGACGCAGCGTCTCGTTCCCTGTTCTCAGGGAACTAAGGTTACAGTCGTAACCAGGGACGTTCCCTTTCGAAAGGGAACTCGAGCTGCGTCAGCTGACGCTATGGGGAACGATATACCCACGCCGCCATGCCGAGGGGAGTGCATGCCTACTGGCAGTGACAACTGTCAGGACAAGCAAATTCAACTGAAATGCCTGAACCACTCCCCCTCGGGTCACATTAGGCTGTCAGTGACAGCATTCCCTACGGTCATAGCCCGAGCTGTGGCCTTGGGGCACCTTCATGTACCCTACCCCGGCCGCTCAAAGGCCTGGAACCAACCTGTTCAACAGAAGGGGTTCTTTTAAGGGAATGTGGCTAGGGGACCCGAGGCCGCCCCAGCCAGTCACTATTCGGGAAGAACTTCACCGAATGCCACCAGGGAGGCTTGACCTGGCGTCACTATGCGGGACGCTTCCGTCTGCCAACCCAGTCTGTTAACAACAGAGCCTCTGGAAACTCGCCTCTGGAGAGGCATCAAGCTGAGGGACTGTGAACTGGCAGTGTCCGCCTCAGGCCGGAACTCAGAGACGGGCTATCCCAGAGAACAGCGCTCAGCGTAGTGCTTTCCCACCCTTGCTAGCGAGGGGAGTCAGCTGCTCGATCCTAGGATCTACCGAGCACATACATTACAGGGGTGCTCAGGAGGCCTGAGAAGGCCTACGGTCTGATCTAACAGGGAGGCCCCGAGGGGCCTACGACCAACTGACCAGGCCCAGGCGGCCGTAAGCTCACAGACAACCCTCATAAGAGGGGAGCTCTTAAGCCTGCCTGGTAGGTACCATGCTGTAGGCAACCTATGCAGGTCCCTGTCCTGTAAGGACCGCATAGCAGCAGTGTAAACTCGTCGTGCTAGAGTATGCACCCGCCATCAGGTGCTGCCGGCTAGGACCGAAGCCTGACGGCAGGAACCACTAGCTGTCAGCTTGAGTTCCAGTTCTGTGTCTCCTTCCAAGGAACCCGTTCCCCCAGGGAGGCCCCGCAGGGCCTACTACCTGCCAGGCTACTCGTAGCCGGCACTGCGGCCGGGGAACGACCTCAGGGAGGCCTGGTGAGGCCTGCTACCTGATAGCAGATCATGCTAGCCGCCCTGGCTAGCAACCATGCTCACTGCTCACCTTCCGGGAGGCCTAGCGAGGCCTAACCCCTGTCACCCACAAGGCCGAGGCCCTGGACCACCCCCTCAGGGGAAGCCAGATGAGGCCTGCTGCAACCCAGCAGGCCCTCCGGGAGGCCTGGTGAGGCCTGCTACCTGCCATCTGGTGACTGGAGCCCAGGAACTGTTATCCAGCGCTAGTTCCCTGGAGTACCCCCTCAGGGGAAGCCAGATGAGGCCTGCTGCATCCCAGCAGGCCCTCAGGGAGGCCCCGCGAGGCCTACTACCTATCATCCAGTGACTGAAGCCCAGGAACGACCCCTTGGGGGAAGCCAGACAAGGCTTACTGCTACCACAGCAGGCCCTCAGGGAGGCCTGGTGAGGCCTACTACCTGCCGTCTAACACCTGAAGCACGGGAATACCCTCTCAAGGGAAGCCCGGCAAGGCCTGCTGCACCCCAGCAGGCCCTCAGGGAGGCCTAGGGAGGCCTACTAACTGGGCTTGTAGCCATGCCAGCGATGAATACTCGCTGGCAGGTCGGATGAATGCTGGCCGCTCCATGTCGGGCTAACAGTGGCTGTCTGCTTGGCTGACGAAGAACTAGTCGTTCAGTTACCACCTGGGGACTCATCCCCTGGGAGGCCCTACGGGGCCTGCCTGTTGACGAGACACTACTCTTTGTGACAACAAAAGGGAGATTTTTTTTTTTTTTTTTTTACCATCCCGCACACGGGCCCCGATGTCGTCACTCCAACTAGAAGGCCTGTCGAGGCCTCCTGTTCAGAGTCTACTGCCTGGACTGTCCGGGCTGGCTGCTCACAGCTCACAGCTGGCTTCATTCGGAGGCTCACGGGGTCCTCCCTGCGAAGCCCAGTCTCCTCCGGCAGAACCTACAACACAGACCTAATTGCATCGCCAAAGCGGTGTACTCAACACAAACATTGCTCTTACAACCCCTTTAAGTGAGGGGAGTTCACCTTACCACACCAGCCCCGGGGAGACCGCTGCTATTTCCAGCGGTCCGCAGTTTACTCCAAGGCGTCGCCATGGTGATGCTTGGCTTCCCAGGGGAGCATCCAACGCTGGGCCCTCAAGAGGCACACAGGTTGTGCGTGTCGCTCACCCCGAGCCCTACGAAAGGTGGAGCAAAAAACACAGGGCAAAATTATTGCAATATGCGAATAATGGTTACCACAGTCCCACATCCCTTGGATGGGATAAAAGTATTTGGCCCAGGTGACCCACAAACCTTACTTACCGCCTTACAGGCTAGGTTGCAAATCTATAATGCTCTCACCTTTTCCCATCTGCATTACCGCACCCCCGAGCGCAGACCCGGGGGCGGGCCCTGGCCAGGCGACTCTCACATGAGAGGAGGCTGAATAGGGGTTTTTATCATCCTGTACAAACACAGCCTAAGCTAACTGCCTGTATACCAGTCTCTGCTAAGGCTGGGAGCACCCACCCTAGCAACTTAACGTCCCAAGCCCATATCTCGAGGGTTGGGTACACATATGCTTCGTTCGTGTGTTAGCCTACTCACCCTCGCGCTTACTTACGTCCGCAGGGGTTAACGCTACAACACTTGCCCTCCGGTGGCCCGGAGCTTTTAGCCGAACCGCTAGGGACACCCACACTCGCTTAGTTTCCCTCTTGAAACATATTTCCGCGAAAATGAGCGGTAACCACTCTCAACGCACTGAGAGAACACACCACAGTAACATGTTTACTTTACTGGCTTAACGTGACGGCTACTCTCCACTAGCGAGGCTAGCTCTCACCAGCCATCTCACGGCTTCCTTAAATAGATCGTTCCGGCCACCAAACGGGGAAACACCGTCACAACACACCCTCGGCGGGGAGCACACAGCATTTTAAGAACATAAAACGTCCCTCATACTGAGGGCTTACCCGCTGTCCACCGGCGCGTGATGACATCCGTGCACAGGCATATACTCACAGCATCCAGCGTGCGGACACACCGCCCGAGGGTTGTTTTCCGATGAGGCGTCCAACGCTGAATATTCCTCTACGACCCCTCATGCCCACTCAGGGAAGCGGTCGAGTTTACTCAGACGACTCCTTTCCCACAAGGAAAACGCCACTTTTCCGCTTCTAGTGCTTATGATAACTTCTCTATAAGCTCATAAAAGAAAGCACCCCAAACCTGACGGGGGCGCCTGCTCACCAGACCAGACGGGCCGTCAGAGTCTCACGTCCGCTCATCATTGGCCCCGCCCGGACTGATGTCAAGCGCCAAGGGAAAGGGTGGAAGGAAGGGCTCACCTACTACCTCCGCTTCGCCCTCGTAGGCGGAGTTTCCCCCCGCCTACGCTGGTTCCGGTCTTCGGCACCGGCACCCTTCCTCCAGTTCCGGGTGTCCCGCCTCTTTTGCGCCCTACTCCGCCATGGAGGGGGCGCCCGAGAGGCCACGCTCGCTCGCTGGTCTTGTCTCCGGTCCTCAGACCGTGACGTACCAGGGACACCCGCCTGCCTGGGCGCGGCCCCGGACCTCAGTGGGATGCAGGTCTTAAAAGCCGCTGAGCGCGCCTTCGCCTCTCTAAACCTTCCCACCACCGCCTCGACGGAGGTGCCGAAGAGCTCAGAGGGCGAAACCGGGGCATCGAGGAGAAAGGACCTCTCTTTCCCCCCGATGTCCGCAAGGTTCAGCCACAGATGTCTCTCCGTGGCCACCATAGCCGCCATCGACCGTCCGATGGCGACTGCTGTTTGCTTGGTGGCCCGGAGAGCTAAATCCGTGGTGCGGCGGAGCTCAGCCATCGCCTCAGGGGGTAGGCCACCCTGGCGTTCCCCCTGATCGAGGTCCCTCAGCAGGTCGGCTTGGTAAGCCTGCAACACCGTCATGGTGTGCAGCGCCGCCGCCGCCTGACCTGCTGACGTGTACGCCCTGCCGTTTAACCGTGAGGTCGTTCTCAACGGCTTAGACGGCAGGGTGGGAGTTCTCAATGTCGATGCCCGGCCAGATGCGAGATAGTTCGCAAACGTCTCATCAACTGGCGCCATCGACACGTACCCCGCCTCGGCCACTCCCTCCACATCAGCGAAATTCGCCCGCTGATGGCGGAATAAGCGAGCCGAGAACGGGGTTCTCCATGCCCCCGCGATCTGCTCATGGAGATCGGGGAGGAATGGAAGGCTCCCAAGAGCTGGGGGGTTATGGCCGGAGAGAAACCGATCGTCCAGGCGATTTGGACAAGCGGCTCCTCCCCTAGCGCGCCGCCACGGCAACTGTAGCCGCTCGGCGGCCCGCTCCATAACCTCCAACAGCTCCCCGTACACGGGGCAGGATGGCTGGGAGGGTTCGGCCTCGGCCGCTTCACCACCCTCCACTTCCATCCCTTGCTGATGTGGGAGCTCCTCCGCCGACGATAAGGAGGAGTTATCACCCAACTCCTCCTCCGGCGGCCGCCCCTCGTGATCTGGCCCTTCGCCGAGCACAACCTCCGTCTCTAGACGGCGGGCCAGATCCAGCTGGGAGCCCCAAGACATAAGTCGCCGCTCGGCCTCGGCCGAAGCGGGACCACTCCCAGCTGCTGGACCCCCTTCCCTCGAGAAGAGGGCCAGACGAGAGCGGAGCGTCTTCAGAGACAGACGCTCACAGTTCGCACAGGAGGCACTTTCCTCAAGAACCTCCCGTGCGTGCTCCTCACCCAGGCAGAACACACAGAGTGTGTGTGTGTCCTCAGGTGTGAGGAACCTGGGACACGGGTCTGCACACTTTCTGAAGCCGTGCTTCGACTTGTGCGTACGCTTCGACATAATGTTTTTCTTGTTTTTGAATCAGACAAACAGTCCCTGAAGACGAATTGGATGCGGTTGTGTTTGCAAGGCGCAATTTTATACTTCCTGGTCGCACGTCTATGACGTCAGAGGCTGTCGCCGGTCAGTAGGACTGATGTGATTGGATAAACGTTTCAGACACCGGTCACGCTGGAGGCGTTCCCCATAGTGTCAGCTGACGCAGCTCGAGTTCCCTTTCGAAAGGGAACATGCTCATACTTTTCATCTTCATACTTTTCAGTTGGCCAAGATTTCTAAAATCCTTTCTTTGTATTGGTCTTAAGTAATATTCTAATTTTCTGAGATACTGAATTTGGGATTTTCCTTATAGTTGTCAGTTATAATCATCAAAATGAAAAGAAATAAACATTTGAAATATATCAGTCTGTGTGTAATGAATTCATATGATATAAGTTTCCCTTTTTGAATGGAATTAATGAAATAAATCAACTTTTTGATGGTGGAAAAGGGGTAAACGGAGGGTCTTTGGAGAGCCTTTGAAGGGTCAGCATCCTGAGGGGCAACTTGTCTAAAAGAGTTACTAAGAGCCAACCATTTTGTTTTTCAACAGGAATTATTTCATTAATTAAAGCCCTGTTATTTTGATGTCCATATTGATTAATGTTCAAGCACTGATGCTTTGTGGTTTTATTAGTTTATATTATTAGAACATCGTAGCCTCATCAATGAAAGCATAAAGCAATCCGAGCCATTTTGTGTCATATCTAAAATACTGTCTGATGCAGACGCACACATTTTTCTTTAGCAACAAATGAAAAGAGTGATCAAGAAGGTTTTTGGAAGATATTTCTATATTCATGTGAATAAATACAATTGGTTTATCTCAACAGCTGTGAATTACTTTGCTGTGAAATGATGTGTGTGTTATCATGCATAATGTGTACTGTGAACTATCACTGAAGTATTTCAAGCTTTTGATATAAGGATTGATTTCATTTAATAGTGTGGCCTGCATAAAATGTTTAGCCTGACAAGCCAGACCCACATCAAGATGTTTGGTCTGGAAACTCACCATTGACAGCTCAATCCGAGGGGCGGGATAAACGGTTGTCTTTCAAACTCCCTCTACACGCGATAGGATAGCGCTACAACCAACCAGAGCAACGAAGGTGAAGCGGAGCTTGTTGACAGATTAAACTTCTGTCGTATCCGGTCGGAAAAACTCTGAACACATCTTCCCTTTTTAAGAATGACTTCAGTGCCGCTCTTTGTTCTTTTCTCAGAGAAAAGCTTAACTCCAAGTCTTCCAGAGTGGCGGTCAAAGCTGATTCGAAAGACCGCTGTTCACCAGTTTCTGTGTTTACTAGAAGCACGCAAACGCAACTCGGCCGTCATTATGTTAAGCCCCGCCCACCGACTCTATACGCGATGTGATTGGGCCGTCCAGAGTTTGGCGTTTACAGCTCAGAAGTGTATGGAGAGTTGCTAGAGGACACTCGCGGCAGATTAGATTTGCTGCCGCTAGGGTGCGTCTAGATTTCTAGGCTATAAAATGTTAGCATATCACTTGATATTCATTTTTGAATGTTTTGTAAATTATTGGTTCATCATTAAATAACCACTCATGTTCCTCTATTTGATCCGTGGCGTAGCCCATAGTTGGAGAAATCGAGAGCAGCCAGATGTAAAGGATGCAGCAGCAAACGGAAATGGGGAAAGAAAAGGGCTAACATTAACATTACTATTCTAAAACAAGTGGTGTTATATAGCCTGACATAAGCTACCACATTTTCTGTGTAACTTTTATTAGGGTGCATTCACATTTGTCATGTTTGGCTTGATTAAAACGAACCCTGGTGCGATTGCTCGGTTAGTACGGTTCATTTGGACATATGTGAACGCAGCCATCCGAACCCTGGTGCACACCAAACAAGGGGACCGAGACCGCTAAAAAGATGAGTCTCGGTCCGCTTCCAAACGAGCTCTGGTGCGGTTCGATTGATATATGAACGCAACACGGACCAAAGACATGTAAACGAACCAAAAACCGGACGTAATGTCACAAGATATGACGCATAGTCAGCTGATTTGACGACGCGGAAAGATCGTTGTATCCAAAATGAGTAACATTAACATTAGAGGGCAAACGTAGAGCAACGAGGAGGTGCCTAATCAATATTTGGTCTGACGAGCGTGTTTCGAAAATGCTAGAAAAAACGCACAAAAAGCATACCTGGTTCTTATCATCAAAGGACCGTTGTTGTCCATTATTAGCAGGTACAGACGACAGAACAGCCGTCTCTTTTCTGCACAACGGAGGAAATACTGCTGCTGTTTTGAATGTTTTGAACATTTTATGAGCTCTTCATGAGTTCTCAACGGGTAAGAATAATGCCATATGTACACGCATTAAAATGACCGTGTGTAATGCAGCACGCAGCATTGTTTTGAATGTTCGGTAAGCGAGCTCTTACGTCATATAAGCCGACCAATCAGGTTGTGAGCGTCTCCCTATGCCTTTGGTTCGGTAACTTTAGGTTCGCTGTTAAAAATGCCCGTGTGAATGCTAAGCGGACCAGGACTATATGTTTTGTTTTTGTTTTTTGGTCCGGACCAAACTAACCGAACTACATGTATGAAGGCACCCTTAGACTACAGGTTGAATTAAAAGAAAAGAGCGTTTTTAAACTGAGCACGTTTACTGCAGTCCGAGCGCAATAGTTCTCGGTTTCCCCCGCAGCGCTGGTCAACTTGATTCTGTTGAACCCTGGTGCATTTGTGTGCATCTTACATTATCACAAACATCCACAGGGTATGACAGAAAACAGAACGCAGGTCAGTATATTGGATGAAGCGGGCTTTTGTTGAATGCTTGTGCTGGGATTTTGAGGAGATGCGTGATGCGAGAATACACTGTAAGCTCTCATATCCGAGGTAAATCATAACCCCATCGCCACTTACAGTACATGTGTTTTATTGAACTAAATACATTACAGTCGGCTAAAAAGAATGTGCCACGTCCATGTTCCTCTCACTGCTCACGTGAATCAACCGCGGCACAGTTCGGCACACTCAGAGCACCTCCTCCAGGATTCGGTCTCGGGTTCGGTACCCTGGTGCGCTCCAAGGTCTACATGACAGCTTTCACATTACCAATTTTTCATACGAACTTTGCCCTTTTTGAACTAATCTACCAGTGTAAAAACTCCCTTTAGTTATATTCTTAAAATGAGATAAATCACTGCTTGTTGAGAATTTTTAAGCTTAGGCTTGAGATATGAATAAGTTATTTGAAAAAAAATCAGTGACCTTTGATCTAGTCTTCATGCTCTGAGTATGGTTTCACTAATAATAAACGTACATTTGCATAAAGCATGCAATTTATCCATCCATGTTGTTTAGAGTATTAAAAACGTGAAAAATATTAATTTAAGATCCATTTAGAACTGATGAAAATGGGCGATTAATCGTGAGTTAACTCGTGACAATCATGCGATTAATCACGATTCAATATTTTAATCGATTGACAGCCCTACTTCATACCAAAGGTTGTAATGTTGTGCTTCATATTAGTGGCTGATGTTTGGTTCATGGCTTAGAGAACTATATTTGTCAAGTCTTAATGGTCAAAATAAATGGAAAAAATACTTCCAGAAGCCCCATGAAATTTTTTATCTCCTGTCTTAAACATCTAATTCGGCCCGTCATGACAGTTTTGTGACTGAGTGCTTTCATACTCTGTATCGTTTTGAAATAAACACTCTAAATGCTGCAAATGTGTTTTAATTCCAAAATTTACAATTTTATGTCAGTAATGAAATGTTAAAGTTAGATATTTGGGATAAGATGCCCATCTCTGATTTTGGGCAAAGATAATAAGAATAATGATGCAAATAGTAATAATAGTGCAATTCCAACATCTTCATCAACAGTGCAGATCAAATGAGTGGAGTAACTCAGACTGAAATCAGAGCTTATTGCTATCATAACATCTCTTTAATTAAAAATAGAGCTTTTTCATCAGTTCATTAGGTGATGCTCATTTTACATTTAGAATTTGAAGTTGTTTTAAATTACATTACATATATTTGTATGGCCAAAGCATTAGCTCAATAAAATCAGTGCAAAATGGAAGCGCAAAGCAACATGAAATAACAAAAATATGTATATAATTCCCAAAGAATAATAATAATAATAATAATAATAATAATAATAATAATAATAATGTGTTCGATTTATATAGCGCTTTTCAAGGCACTCAAAGCGCTTTACATTGAAGGGGGGAATCTCCTCAACCACCACCAATGTGCAGCATCCACCTGGATGATGCGACGGCAGCCATATTGCACCAGAACGCTCACCACACACCAGCTGATTGGTGGAGAGGAGACCGAGTGATGAAGCCAATCAGGAGAGGGGGATGATTAGGAGGCCATGATGGAGAGAGGCCAGTGGGCAAATTTTTGGGGCCAGTGGGGGATTTTTAACGACCAGAGAGAGTCAGGACCTCGGTTTAACATCTCATCCAAAAGACGGTGCTCTTTGTCAGTATAGTGTCCCCATCACTATACTGGGGTGTTAGGACCCACACAGACCACAGGGTGAGCACCCCCTGCTGGCCTCACTAACACCTCTACCAGCAGCTCCTGGTTTTCCCAGTTGGTCTCCCATCCAGGTACTGACCAGGCTCAGCCCTGCTTAGCTTCAGTGGGAAACCAGTCTTAGGCTACAAGGTGATATGGCTGCTGGTAAAGAAATATTAAATTGATTAAAGAATATGAATTGGCCACCAGATTGCCCTAACATACACTTTATTGAGGAAAGCATTTGACCTCACTAAACAATACCTTTGACCACACTCTTTTGAATATCATATTTCTTTCATCAACTCATCAACTGATTGTATTATATAACTGTATTTGAATTAAAATTCTTAAATCATGAATTCTTATTTCCATATTTATAGATTTATGAAACTCCAACATGTCACAATATTTGTATGATCTGTTTTCTCTTCCTTTATTTAACCACTCGTATATCTGACGTCATAAACCAGAACAGCCACAGTGGCCACGCCCACCAGAGCAGAGAAGACCAATCGGATCACAGCTTCAGTAGAATCACAGCAATGGACATGGACTTCTGGAGAAGAAACACACACACACACACACACACACACACACACACACACACACACACACACACACACACACACACACAAGATAAAGCATTGAGCAATAAGATTTTCGACAAGTTGACTTGTCAGGAACTTGAGAAATAGCAAAAATACAGATACTGTAAATTTGATGCAAATGGTCAGAAGAGAACCAGACAAATATATACACACTTGACAATAAATCACCATAAACCTTTTGTTTAAAAAAAAGAAATCACATATATCAGCCGTGCTGCCCTACCTGCACATGTGTGGCAGAGTTGAGTGATGTTGGGATGTCTGGTCTGGTTGCTGATGGGATTGTTCAGCACACAGCTGTAGGTGTTTTTATCCTGATATTCCACCTCCAGAGGTAGAGAGAGACTGATGCTGAGATCAGACACACTGATGCTGGACAATAAACTGTTTCCTTTGAACCAGGAGAGAGTCACATGACTCACATTCAACACCGAACACACCAGTGAACATGAGGAGGAGGATGATGAAGAACAGTGTGAAGAGTTACTGATGATGACAGGAACAGGCAGATGAGCTGGAAAACGTGAAAAAGAAAAATAGGTCAGTTTACTGCAGCATCAGTGAGTTTGACAGTAATCGTCATACATTTATAAAAGTGTATTATCTACATGCAAGGAGTGGACAATATCAGAGAGGAAAAGTATGCTTAGTTGAAATGATTTTTTTTTTAAATTTTAAAGATTAAAAGAAAACATCAAACTCACCATATACATTGAGACTGAAACTCTTGCTCTGACTGTTGGTCTTTAGTTGATAATCTCCAGAATGTTCAGTTGTGGTGTGTGTGATGGTCAGAGATCCAGTTTGATCGTCCAGCTTCAGTCTGTCTCTGAATCTCCCGTCAGGACCATCATATACAGTGATTCTGTCGGCCATTACACTGATTTGAGCTATTAAAGTGTTATTAGCTCCAAACCTCCACAGAATCACATCATTATCCATCATTTCAGTGAGATCAGTGTTTAGAGTGACAGAATCTCCCTCCATCACTGACACTGACTCACCAAACACACCTGAAGAACAGAGATTTTTATTTTATTTTATTTTTTTATTATTATTATTATTTATAGATTTAGGTTTCTGTTGTTTTTTGTATTCTCTTGTGTTTATTTATAGAGCACTTTTCAGTCTAATAAAAAAAGAACAAACAAAAACAACAAGCAATAAAAAATCTATTAAAAGCAAGAACAGGTATGACTTTAAGCGGGACTTGAAGGTACTTAGTGTTGGGGATGATATAAGCGCAAAAAGGACAGTTATTCCATAATCCATAATCTGGCCAGTGAAAGCGTGGTCACCCTTACATTTAAGACGTGCTCCTGGGATCATTAATAATAATTTATTTGAAGATCTCAGCATTAAAGGGATAGTTCACCCAAAAATGAAAATCTGCTTACCCCCAGTGCATCCAACATGGTGTGTTTGTTTCTTCAGTAGAACACAAATGAAGATTTTAAACTCAACCGTTGCTGTGTGTAGGTCATATAATCATGTCATGGGTAATGTTAACAGTTCTATGAGAGCAAAAAAATATTGACTAAAATAAAAGAGTCTTAAACTCTGTCATCCTACATCAGGGGATGCGTGTGCATGTGTTGACATGACAACCATGATAGCCCTGAACTAGTGATGAGTGGGATGTCTCATAACCCGCAGACCTCGTATGTCTATTTATTGGTCGCGGGGTGCGGGACGGGTTGTAAAAATATATACAGTGGTGCGGGGCGGGCCAAATAATTTAATAAAAGCGTGACCCGCGGGTTGGAAAAAAGCCGACCCGTGCATCACTAACAGTTAACTAACCCCGAACACTATTCACATGCAGGTGTTCTTCTGGCGTCGCATGTGAAATGTCTTCATCCCAGGTACAGTCAGTGGCATATGTTTTTAGCATGTCATATGAATACATAATTTCATGGGTGATATTTTTTTCAAACGCCAAATGATCGCAATGCTCACGTTTACAAGCCAGCGTCATTATAGTAGCCTAGTCTATTTTACTGTTTTACAGAATCTATGATGCTTCAATTCAATGTTTGAGTGGTAGGTAATCACCATAACAAGCATGACAGCATCGGTCGGGCACGCCTCCTTCAGCTCATGCTGGCCCAGTGTTGATCCTCGTCCTGCCTTTAATCCGATCACTTTTTCGTTTCCTCTTATTGCTTTCCTCCAACAAAACCTTTGCTTTCTTATTTTTCTGTGCTGCGGACATGACTATATTATCCGACGAACAAACGATAGTTGGGCTCGCACGTCCGAATTTAAGGAAGTGTGGGTGTTGGTGGAAGTGACGTATATGCCGTAAAGCAGTCGAATTTTGTAGTTCTTTTTGTTCTTGGGTTACTACCCGAAACTCGAAGTTTACAAGTACGATTAAAAACAATACAGACCCCATCAAGCTATGGCAGACGTGTAATTCAACCTATTGTAAGGCGATGTATCATCACAAGAGTCTTGAAAATATATTATGACGGTTAAGAAGTTACCTAGTGCAGATTTAAAAATCTTCATTTGTGTTCTACTGAAGAAACAAACACACCTACATGTTGGATGCACTGGGGGTAAGCAGATAAACACATTTTAATTTTGGGGTAAATTATGCCTTTAAGTTTGACTTAAATGTCTTGATATATGTTTGTGGCAGAGGGGGCGTGGTTCAGCGAGGTCTGCAGCGGGAGAGAGAGGCGGGAGACAAGCGGTAAGTGAGTGGGTTGGACACAAACTATCAACACCTGTCTCTCGTTCTAGTAATTGGCGCGGGGAGAGTATAAGAGCCCTGGAGAGACGGAAGCCAGGGAGAGAGAGAAGGACTACTGGCGTGTCCCCCAGAGTTCCCTGATGATCACAACACAGAAGTGATTACGATGAATGTTTTGAGTTGAGTGGCACTGTGGTGCAAAGACAACGTTCGCGCCGGAGCCACCGGGCAGTCAACCGTCCCTTTGACTGTCCCCCTGCACAAGATGGGACCGCAAGATGACCCGGAGGTCTTCCTGGAACTGTTCCAGAAATCCGCAGAGGCCTGCGGGTGGCCCCGTGAGCAATGGCCGATGCGTCTAATCCCGTTACTGTCTGGAGAAGCCCAGGTGGCTGCCCACCAACTTCCGGTTGCGAACCTCCTTGTCTTCGACGATCTGAAGCGGGCCATTATCCAGCGGGTCGGTCAGTCGCCCGAACAACACCGGCAGCACTTTCGGTCTCTGGACTGGGGCGACGCGGTCCGGCCCTTCGCATTGGCCCAACAGCTCCGGGACTCCTGCCGCAAATGGCTCCTGGCCGAAGGAAGCGACGTGGATAAAGTGATCGATCTGGTGGTACTGGAACAGTTCACCGTTCGGCTGCCGAAGAAGACGGCCGAATGGGTCCAGTGCCACCGACCCACGTCGCTGGACTTGGCCATCGATCTGGCGGAGGACCACATGGTGGCGTGCCCAGGGGTTGGCGAAAATACCACCACTATTTGTCTCTCTCTTCCCTCCCCTTCTCTCTCTCGCCCTGTCCCTCTGCCTAGGTCGAGACCACCAATACCTCCTCGGGCCCCGCCCCGGAGCTGGGGCCAAGGCTACTTCGGGTCCTCGAGGGCTCTGCCCAGGGGGGCGGGGCCTACGGCAGGCGGAGGAGACAGTGTTTCCATTTCTCCGCTCTCTCCGCGCCTCCAGCCCACTCCCCGCCACCGGAGCTGGCCTGTTGGCGTTCCGGCGACCCGGACCATTTTGTTGACCGGTGCCCAGTGATGGAAGTGGGGATGATGGTCCGGGTCCCAGACGTTCCCCAGGTCACCCCCGGTCAGGCGGGCGAATACCTGTGACTATCGAGGGGGGTACTTATCAGGCCTTGGTGGATTCAGGTTGTAACCAAACCTCCATTCATCAAAGCCTGATTCAATCGGGGGCATTGGATACAAGCCGCATGGTTAAGGTGCGGTGTGTGCACAGGGATGTGGTGGAATATCTGGTGATCCCAATCTCTATTCAATTTCGGGGGGAAAAGCATAGAGTTGAGGTGGCGGGTTAGTCTAATTTTGGGGACGAATTGGCCCGCCTTTCCGGTTCTATTAGGGGCTTTTTGTGTGGATGCTTCTTGGGGAAAGACGGCACGGAGGAAGGGGGCGCGAGTGCAGCTGGGCGAGACTGAGCCAGGACCCAGGGCTGCTGCCTCAGAGGAACCAACCGGGATCGAGAGACTAATTATCTCAGACCGGGATGACTTTCCTCTGGAGCAGTCCCAGGATGAGACATTAAAACACGCGTTTCAGCAGGTCCGTGCCATCGATGGCCAGTCTCTCCGACCTGCTCTCCTATCCGTATTTTGCCATTATAAAAGATTGGTTGTATCGAGTGACCCAAGACGCTCGGACAAAAATAGATACAACCCAGTTGTTAGTTCCAAAGAGCCGCAGGGAAATGCTTTTCCACGCGGCTCATATGAATCCTATGGCGGGACATTTGGGACAGTCGGCTACACTGAATCTTCTCATGACCCGATTTTTCTGGCCAGGCATTCATGACAAGGTGCGCAGGTGGTGCGCGGCATGTCCGGAATGTCAGTTGGTGAATCCACTGGCCGGCCGCCCCAAAAGCGCCTTTGCGCCCCCTTCCATTAATGCAGGTCCCCTTCGAGAGAATTGCGATGGACCTCATCGGGCCATTAGAGCGATCCGCACGGGGACACCACTTTGCAATAGTGATAGTGGATTATGCAACGCGGTATCCGGAGGCAGTAGCCCTCCGCAACATTTCCGCGAAAAGTGTTGCGGACGCGCTGTTTCGTCTTATCTCCCGGGTGGGGGTTCTGAAGGAAATCCTCACCGATCAAAGCACGCCGTTTATGTCACATACTTTATGCGAGCTGTACGGGTTATTGGGCGTTAGACCGATTTGAACTAGCGTCTATCACCCACAAACAGGCGGACTGGTCGAACGGTTTAATAGCACCCTTAAATCCATGATCCGAAAGTTCGTATAGGATGACGCCAAAAATTGGGACAAGTGGTTAGAAACCCACGGGGTTTTCCCCCTTCGAGCTCCTCTATGGACGCCAGCCCCAAGGGGTACTGGATGTCCTGCGGGAGGCTTGGGAGGAGGGACCTTCTCAAGGCAAAAACGAAATTCAATATGTGCTGGACTTGAGAACAAAACTCCACACTTTGGGGCGGCTATCAAGGGAGAATTTGTTACAAGCCCAGGACCGCCAGAGCCGGCTGTATAACAGGGGAACGAGACTACGCAAATTTTCACTGGGAGAGAAAGTACTCATATTACTCCCAACGTCTAGCTCTAAATTAATGGCTAAGTGGCAGGGGCCGTTTGAGGTCGCACGACAAGTCGGGGATCTTTATTATGAGGTTATACGGCCCGATAGGGGAGGGGTGCATCAGGTATATAACCTCAAGCTCCTCAAAGAATGGAATGAGGCCGAATCAGTGATGTTGGTGTTGGTGGTCGGGGGAGAGGAGGATCTCGGCCCAGAGGCGAACATCAAATGACAATCCTTCGCTCTGGCCCCAGGGGGAGATCACCTCTCACCGTCCCAACTCACTGATTTAACAACGTTACAGGCGGAGTTCGCCGACATGTTCTCGCCTCTACCGGGCCGTATATACCTCATTCAGCACCACATTGAGACCGAGCCGGGCGTGGTAGTTCGCAGCCGGCCGTATCGCTTACCTGAACATAAGAAAAGGGTGGTTCAGGACGAATTGAGCGCGATGTTAGACATGGGAGTAATCGAGGAATCTAACAGTGACTGGGCCAGCCCGATTTAGTTCCGAAAACAGATGGCTCCGTTCGGTTCTGCGTAGATTATCGCAAGGTGAATGCTGTGTCGAAATTCAATGCGTGTCCAATACTGACGAGCTGTTAGATCGGCTAGGCACGGCTCGCTTTTATTCGACATTGGACTTAACAAAGGGCTATTGGCAGATCCCCTTGTCTCCATTGTCCAAGGAAAAGACGGCTTTCACGACGCCGTTTGGATTACACCAATTTGTCACCCTTCCTTTTGGATTGTTCGGGGCACCCGCGACTTTTCAGCGTCTCATGAACCGGATTCTACGGCCCCATGCGGCTGCCTATCTGGATGATATTATTATTTTTAGTCATGATTGGCAGCGGCATATGCAGCATTTGAGGGCCGTCCTGAGATCGCTGAGGAGAGCGGGGCTCACGGCCAATCCAAAGAAGTGTGCGATTGGGCATGTGGAAGTGAGCATCTGGGCTTCCACTTGGGGCATGGACAGGTGCGTCCCCAAATTGATAAGACCGCTGCGACTGCGACCTAGCCGCTCCAAGACCAAAAAGGAGGTAAGGCAGTTCTTGGGGCTGGCGGGATAGTACAGATGGTTTATTCCCAATTATTCAGACCTCACCAGCCCTCTGACTGACCTTACTAAAAAGGAGGTGCCAGATACGGTCCAATGGACGGAGCTGTGTCAGCAGGCCTTCACTCAGGTAAAGGCTGCTCTATGTGGCGGGCCGCTATTACACTCTCCTGACTTTTCTCTCCCTTTTCTGTTGCAGACTGACGCATCGGACAGGGGGTTGGGCGCTGTCCTGTCCCAGGAGATGGAGGCAAACTCTCAAAGAGAGAGGCTAAGTACAGCACCATTGAGAAAGAGTGCCTGGCGATCAGGTGGGCCGTTCTCACCCTCCACTATTATCTCCTGGGGCGGGAGTTCACCCTCTGTTCGGACCATGCCCCGCTGCAGTGGCTCCACCGCATGAAGGATACCAACGCGCGGATCACCCGTTGGTATCTAGCTCTTCAGCCATTTAAGTTCAAGGTGATCCACAGGCCGGGTGTTCAGATGGCGGTGGCCGACTTCCTCTCCAGGAATGGGGGGAGGGGGCATGGTTCAGCGAGGTCTGCAGCGGGAGAGAGAGGCGGGAGACGAGCGGTAAGTGAGTGGGTTGGACACAAACTATCAACACCTGTCTCTCGTTCAGGTAATTGGCGCAGGGAGAGTATAAGAGCCCTGGAGAGACGGAAGCCAGGGAGAGAGAGAAGGACTACTGACGTGTCCCCCAGAGTTCTTGGATGATCACAACATGGAAGTGATTACGACGAATGTTTTGAGTTGCGCGTGCACTGTGGTGCAAAGACAAAGTTACCTTGAGTTTACCAATAAAAACGTCAGTAGTCCAGCCGGCCCCTGTGTCCTCTTCCTTACCCTACACACGATCCTATACAATGTTGTATATAAATCCTGAAAGCAACCGTAGTTTTCACTACAAGTTCAACAGAACTTAAGATCATCTACAGTGACTGGACAGTGGATTGTGTTTGTCTGTGAAGAATGTGTTGTGTTGTAGCGACAAAATTGCTTAGTTGGCATCACTGAGCGCTTCCTTCTGAATGTGTAAGAGTAAGCTTTGGGACGTACAATCACATCACTGTCTTTAACGAACAGCATCTCTCACTTTGTTACACCTCCACACTTCATTTTATTTCCTTCAGTATCAGAGAGAAACGAAGCAGCTCATTGATCTGCAGTCGTGGGTCTTTCATGAGACTCTCTTCATATTAATACAATGATGCATTTAAAGTTAATGGCCAAACAGATCTTTATACAGGTTCAGTGTTGCAGATTAAATATAATGAGGAAAACATGAAATACTTAACTACTTAAACCCCTTTATCTAAACCTCTTAAGTGCCGGACTCGCACATCTGCCATGTTTGTAGTTTTTTACACTTTTATTGTGAACTTTTTTTATAGTTAAAATATCATTGCGAGAGTGGAATCAAATTAATTTCTGCTTTATTTGTGCATCTTATATTTAGGAATAACAGAGAAGGTAAATCAATATGTTAACTAAAACAAAAAAGCTGATTGCTTTGTATTAAAACTAAAGCATAATGTAATGTCTTAAAATAAACAAACTTACCAGCCATATGCCACACGCAGCACAAAATAAACAGATGAACCATCTCAAATATCACTTGAAATATGTGAACACACACAGTGAAGTAACTCAAGTGTTAAACTGTGATAATAATTGTGAATCCTCCCCCACCGGATTTGACCAGCACCCTCTCACCCACATGTGTGTGTTGCTGAAAGTGTTGTTCTTTTCTCACTCTTAATCTGTTCTTAGTGACAGACAGTATTGATTATTTTACAAGTTGTACTATTTAAGTTCTAAATCATTGTGGATTATTAAACCTCTGGCCTTGTGAAGCAAAGCATCACTATTGTTCTCTTCCACACTTCATTAGTGGGGCTTGCACTTGTCATTGACCCATGAGGTGTGAAATCATGTGTTTGTTTTTTTAAAAGAGATGTGCTATGACTTTTATAAGCAATCAGGCAAACAGTGTTTGAAAAATTGCATTGACTTAAATGGGAATGAACTTTGACGGGTCATAAACGAGGATTTCGTAGAGACATGGGTTACCACATTTGAAGAGGCTGTCAGGCTCTGTAAAATCATACCTCACAAATGGGTGTAAATTGTACCCCTGGTTTGCAGGAGCGGCCCAAATTTGCCCCATATACACACTATGGTGAAGACGCGACCCGTGAAAAAGGAAGTGCTCATTTGTGTTTTTCCTACTATGGGAACTTGCATAGAAATACTTTATTAAACATAACTCTGGATCCCAGTGTCATAAAGACAAGGGGGAGAGGGGCCCATTTCACTTACGCAACCAATCAATGTCTCAGGATCATCGTGAAACTATCAAGCCATGCCCTAGCAACCATTTAGAGCACCCTAGCAACTGATCCAATAAACTGCCATTATAAAGGCCCAGATGGATGTCTTTGCAGCAGTGTCATAGAGATGGACGTGGGCTTGTGTAACAACAACCTAGCTACAAATGTCAAGCTCCCTAGCAACAAGTTCCATAGACTTCTATTTAAAGGACAACTCCGGTGAGAAATGAACCTTGGGGTAATTAACAGATGGTTAATTACAGTTAATTAAAGTTTAACGTTTAAATGCCGGTACAAACTACTTCTGTATTGATATAAAAAAATACAAATAACGTTATTGATGGCCAACGGACCTTTTCACTGACGTAATGACGTGCACTTGCTAGCCTGTTCCATTTAGGTGTTCTCCGAATGCTAAAGAGGAGCCTCGCCTAGCCTCAGAAGAAAGTGACTTGGAAGGATCAGTCCTTCCAAGGAAGCATCCTTGACATTGAGAAACACCTTATATCTCTGCATCAGAACACCATATAGACATGGGGTTAGCTCTTTTGACAGGACTTCGTCGTGCTACACATGCTAGCAGTGAATAGCTAACAACATGGTAAATGCTAGCCATGGCTAGCTACATGTTAAAATATGTCACAAAAATGCTAAGAACATGCTAGCAACAGCATGGTTTAATGCTGCCTTCACGTGCTATCAGAATTATCATAAATACAAGTTTTCTAGTTAAAAATTGCACATGAATGGCCTTTGAAGTCAATCACTTCAATGCAATTAGTTCATAATTACAACTTTGGAATTGGGAATTAAGAAATTTCCGATAGCATGCAAGCAGCATTAAACACGTTAGCATCATGAAGACAACATGCTAATCATGTTAGGAATATCAGACCCTTATCAGAACAGGCTGCACAACTCCTGGTCCAAGCTCTTGTTCTCTCCAGACTGGATGCTCTTCTGGCTGGGCTTCCAGCATGCACTATCAAACCCTTGCAGCTGATCCAGAATGCAGCGGCGAGAGTGGTCTTTAATGAGCCGAAGAGAGCTCATGTTACGCCTCTCTTCATCAGACTGCACTGGTTACCAATGGCTGCTCGCATCAAATTCAAGGCACTAGTTCTCGCCTACAAAACAACCACTGGCTCTGCACCAATATACCTAAACTCACTTGTTCAGACTTACACACCCTCCAGAAGCTTGCGTTCTGTGAGTGAACGACGCCTCGTGGTTTCATCCCAAAGAGGCATGAAATCACTCTCACGGACATTTTCCTGGACCGTTCCCACCTGGTGGATGTTCTTGTTAAACAAGTTGTTGTCTTTAAGATTTTGAATCTGCTTTTGGTTTTGCCCAATGACTGATTTGTGCCCAAAGACTGTTATTAGGCCTTTATCATTTTAGTGATGATCACAGTAGGTTTCCATGCAATGTGAGATTTTTCTTCCTACTGTTGATGGATTACGGTGTCAAGGTGTTTTTTTTTGTTTGTTTTTTGCAAGCAACTTATAAATGATAATTAATATATTTAACCATAGCGTAAATACAGAAGCTGTTTGTCACGCCATCAGCTCAAACCGCATCTCTGTTCAGATGAAGATCAGACCACTGCCGGTTTCGCTTTGACTCAAATGAGCTGCTCGAGTGTCGTATGCATTCAGTGAATCACAGACTGAACATGTTTAACTCGGCATGAAAATACACTCTGAGGCCTTCTGTGACTTCTGCATTTTGCTAATATTATAATGTATGTTTTTGCATGATAGTTAAAGATTCATTTAAAGGTAGGTGAGGTAGGAATTGGTTAAAAAACTTTTTTTCCCAATTTGTTCACACTTTCTTTATATATCAATACATAATTAAAATGTAAGCACTCTGAAAAAGAAAGTATAAAAATTGAGTGTCTGTAGACCTCTCACGACTGTTTCAAAGACAGCTCATTATTTCCATTCACTCCACCTTCTCCCTTCTGGGCTCTTTCCAAAGCCACGCCCCCAAAACACATGAACGCCCCTCACCGACCAATCAGCTGGAAGACGCATTACTGACCTGAGAGGAGCAGTGTGCACATCATGTCAGAATCACATGTAATAAAACATCGAACTTTATCAGTATGAATATAAACAAATAAGATGTCTTTTAGTTCTCACTATCAAGCTAGAATACCGATACTGGTAAAGTGTAAAATATATTTTTGTTTGATTTGGTAACGAGCTAGTTATATTTATAAGGCAAAGAAAATGGGTAGCATCATGTTTTTCCAATAACATCAGTTATACTGTCATGAAGATGAATTTCGTGTAAGATTCATAACATATACTGTGTTTTTGTATGTAAGAGTTTCCATGATGAAAGCATTGTTGTTTAGCAGCAGCTAAAGCTAACTTAGCTCTAAAAAAGTTCCTGGATGCGGTGTACTGGCTTTTACACATGCATTTTGTTATCTAAAGTTAATTTTTTTGAAATTCAACACATCAGCGATCATTTTGAGCTAAGCATATTGAGTATCTATCATCTCTACTAATGGCTAAGTGTATAATATTGTAACTTTATGCTAAGTAATGTTATGTTAGCTATATTAGGCAGCTACATGTGCTAGTGATACATGCTTCATTAAAACATAAACCAAAAAAATTTATAATCAAAATGAAAGATTACCTGTCCAGCAGAAATACAGCCAGCAATGAGTCGTTTTTCAGGCCCTCAGTTCTCGCCATCGTTGAAAAGCCACGCAGATATTTACTCGTGTTTGATTTCTTTGTTTATCCAAAGACTTTCTGTGCATTGCCTTTTCTCGTACTGTCTTGCTTTTTTGCATTGTTTGCCTTCGCTGACTGTAAAACCCTGCACTGTGAATTTTGAATGCTCTTTCTCTGCCATTATTTCTCCTAGGTGTCTTGCCTCTTGAACTGCTCAAATCAAACGAGCGCGCGCACGTGAGCAGATCCTGTAGCGAAAGCGGTGGTCGCCATGGTAGCGAGAGAGAGTGACAGTCGCCCAAGCCAATCATTTTTTTCGTCCCGAACGAAAATAATGAGCGGTGTTTATTGCAGATTAAAAAGTCTAGAGTCACTCGGTTTTTATACTTTCCTTTTCAGAGTACTTACATTTTAATTATGTATTGACATATAAAGAAAGTTTAAACCAATTTGGACAAAAGTGTTTTAGATCAGTCCTACCTACCCTACCTTTTAAAGGGTTACTTCAGCGATTAGCATATGGCTTTGTATCAGTAGAAACCCTGGAGTATATTCGAATGATTGCGCTCCCCCTCCTCATATCCCCGTGAGACAAGAGATTTATGCAATTTATTTCTGGAAAAATTCCTCCGATGGCTCAAATATCGTCAATTTGCGTCATAGGAGGAATTTTTGGCCACAATGGCCAGAGGCTAAAGACTACAGCCAACAGAGGAGCTGATGGCTGAAACAACAGCTTCTGTTCTTCCAAAAACAAAAACAAAACAAAAAAACAGCAGATGGCGCCATTTATCAGTCAAGTCAATATCATACCACCGATGATCAGAGCAGACATTAATATCAGTCAAAAACATCAGTATCTCAAAACATTGAGAAACTACATTTTCAACCTCAAATTCCTTCCTAAATAAAAATCTACTTTAATTTCTCAAAAAAAAAAAAAAAAAAAAAACATTTTAATGATGAATTTCACGCCAGACTCCATCAGAAGTGTTTTGTTCCCTGATACCGGCTCGGTTTCCTCGGGTGGCGGATGATGAAGAGGTGCAGACCTTCACCATCTCTCACAAGTTTGGATTTTGACACCATCAGGGTCAAGGTGAGATTTTCTGTCAGCCTTTCTGTCATTTCTTTAACATTTTGTTGGTCCACTTTGTCCTTCTCATGAGAGCTAAGCTGTTACTGCTGACCAAAACAGATTGTGGAATAAATTGAGCTGAATAACTTTGTAATTGTACACATTGACCTGCACCCACACCATAAACAACAACATAAACCTTACAAACCTTACCTTGTTTTTCAACAAGCTGACTGTAGCTGGCACAAACTCATAAATTAAAAAAAAAAAAAATTGTAAAAAAAGGATATCTGCAAATTCATGTTGTGCTCCACAGAAGAAAACAAATCAAACCTGTTTAGAAAGACATGAGTAAATGATGACAGAAGCTTGATCCATGTTGCTCGAGGTCCAGTGTAAAGTTTCCACAGTCAGTGATGGTTTGGGGTGCCATGTCATCTGCTGGTGTTGGTCCACGGTGTTTTCTGAGGTCCGAGGTCAACGCAGCCGTATACCAGGAAGTTTTAGAGGACTTCATGCTTCCTGCTGCTGACCAACTTTATGGAGATGCAGATTTCATTTTCCCACAGGACTTGGCACCTGCACACAGTACCAAAGCAACCAGGACCTGGTTTAAGGATCATGATATCTCTGTTCTTAATTGGCCAGCACACTCGCCTGGCCTTAACCCTATAGAATATCTCTGGGGTATTGTGAAGAGGAAGATGCGATATGCCAGACCCGTCAATGCAGAAGAGCTGAAGGCCACTATCAGATCAACCTGGGCTCTCATAACACCTGAGCCGAGCCACAGACTGATCGACTCCATGCCACGCCGCATCGCTGCAGTAATTCAGGCAAAAGGAGCCACAACTAAGTACTGAGTGCTGGACATGCTCATACTTTTCATCTTCATACTTTTCAGTTGGCCGAGATTTCTAAAAATCCTTTCTTTGTATTGGTCTTAAGTAATATTCTAATTTTCTGAGATACTGAATTTGGGATTTTCCTTAGTTGTCAGTTATAATCATCAAAATGAAAAGAAATAAACATTTGAAATATATCAGTCTGTGTGTAATGAATGAATATAATATCAGTATCCCTTTTTGAATAGAATTAATGAAATAAATAAACTTTTTGATGGTGGAAAAGGGGTAAACGGAGGGTCTTTGGAGAGCCTTTGAAGGGTCAGCATCCTGAGCAGCAACTTGTCTAAAAGAGTTACTAAGAGCCAACCATTTTGTTTTTTTAACAGGAATCATTTCATAATTAAAGCCCTATTATTTTGATGTCCATATTGATCAATGTTCAAGCACTGATGCTTTGTGGTTTTATTAGTTTATATTATTAGAACATCGTAGCCTCATCATCTATATAGCCTATGGATTGCCTTTGTTCACTTCTGTTGTAAAGACGATCAAAACAGACTAGCTGACAGCCTGCCATGAAAGTGAGATGTATAACCAATCGGAGGACAGCCCTTCTAGCCAATCAGAGACGAAAAAGGCGGTACCTTCCCCTACCATCCTGGGGAAAAAAAATATCGCGAGCCCAAAATAATGAGCCCCTGCCCCTTTGAAAATGAAAGTGAAAGCGCCCTTTTCGATCGCACCATAGTGCCACCGCGAGCGCGATTTCCCGCATTGATGCTAAATACAGTGTATCCCAGATCACATCATCTGTAATGTATAGGATTGTTTTACACTCTTTGACCATCAAGTGGTATTATGAGCAAATGAACCCATTTTTTGAACCACTGAACCAACTAGTGGTGTCGAGATGAGGCTTCTACCAACCGGATCTCACGAAAATGCGTAATAGTACGATTGTGCAATATCGTGGAATGTAGGCCTACGCAGTTTATGGCGTATTATACATACGAGCCCCCCACCCCACTGCGTAAACCTACCCAAGAGCGTGTCATATACGCCATAAAGTGCGTGTCATATGCACGCGAAAAACAGCGTATCATGCACGCCAAAATTAGTTTTGGCGTATACATTCCACGACATTGCACACTCGTACTATTTATACGCATTTATTTTACTAGTGATGGGCAGACCGAGGCTTCGTGAAGCACTGAAACAGTTGAAGCAATTGTGCCGAAGCTTCAAAACAACATCCGACACCCGTCTCCATGACGCTATCTAGTGGTCACTTCCGTGTGTTAATCTGAACCTTGACAGTGATCTACTATAGGCTATTTAAAAACAACAACAACCGTTTTTAACATCTGTTTGACAACTACTTGGTTTTGTAACCAGGGGCCTATTGCACAAAACTAAGGGATTAAGCCGGGATATTGGTGATCTTGTCATCTGTATGCACATTTTAGTACACCACTGTGTAAATGTACCCTGAAGGCACACTTACACCAAGAACGATAAAGAAAGATAACTGTATATTAGCAGATACATTTAGCCAGGATCACCAAAATATCCCGGCTTAATCCCTTATCCTAGTTTTGTGCAATAGGCCCTGCGCCTCGTTGTAAATAACTTTTTTTTTTTTTTTTTTTTTTGTCATGAAACATTTAGATTTGAAAGAAATAAAGCCACAATGTGTCATTTGTTACATAACATTTTTATTTAAAAAAAAATTATTAATTGCTCGGCTAGCTGTTGAATTATTTATTTATTTTTACATATAATTTCTCCAGCCTTTAAAAATATATATTTTTTAGCAAGTACATACAAATGAGGGGAAATTACTGAAAATTAAGTTAATGGGTCATGCATTCTGGGCCAATTGCATAACACAATACACACATCTCACTTTATGTGGTACCGTGTTTCCAAATGGAAATGCTCCCACACCAGATCTCTTATGTGGGGCATCCATATCTATCTATCACCTATGGATATCTTCTATATAATTCTATATCTATAATTCTAACTTACCCTATATGAACGTGTCACTAGCCTATAATATCTATCCTATCCGTCACTGTCTATACCTACCTATCAGTAAATATATCTCATTTAAATCTAGCCTAAATATTAATAACCATAGCGCACAATAAATCATCACAACATCTCTCTTCTCTCACAAAACCCACGAGGTGAAGATGTATTAACTTTACTTTTAAACTGTGGGAATGAGGTTCATACAGTGACTGTGGTTTGTTTCCGCCTTTTACAATCCGCGGTCACGTGACATGTGTGTGTCGAATCTGCTCGGAGCAGCGTTTCAAAACATCTGCGCTTCGGGATCTCGACACAGCATCGAAACGTCAGTTTTGCGTCAGCCATCCCTACAGTTTACTGCAAGGTTTTGTTTTATCGTGTATTGTAAGAACTTTGACGCACCTGGTGCACTTTATTTGCTTACAAGCGAATGTTTTTCGTTGAATGTAACAACAACCCGCAGGGCGCCGCCATGTTCGCGTGACGTCATACGCACGACATTGGGCTTCCGCGTGAGTTTTAGCTCTTGGACCTGAGCCAAATATCTGGAGACCACAACAGTAGTAGAGACCGAAGGAGTACTATTTTAATTTCTAAACAACCACATAAACACCCCGGAGCACCTTAATTACATGAAGGTATGCTACTAAAAAACACCAGAACTCATTGCAAACCAATATTTGATAATTGTATTCATTTCTCAAATAAAGTAATTTTCCCCATTAATTTAAGGATTAATAACACGTCAGACTCCTGACTCCACGTTCAGCGGTGTTTTGTTTCCTGATAATGGTTATTTCCCCCCTGGCGAAGATGAAGAGCAGGTGCAGATCTTCATCATCTCTCACAAGTTTGTTTCTGGACACCATCAGGTAAGTTAAGATTTTCTGCCAACATTAGTGTTGGTTTCCTCTTTGTCCTTCTCTTGAGAACTAAAGCTGTTCAACTGCTGACCAAGACAACTGATTATTGATGACATAATGAACAATATTATTTTGTTAATTCAAATTACTGAACTAATTGAGATGATAACCTTTTAATTATGGAGTTTGTTCCTTTTATGATATATTTAGGCATTGGGATTTTTTGTAAATCCACTGGGATACTTTACACAAGAATGAATGCATAGATGATACTATAACACAAATACATGTTTATTAAAGGCACAATAGTTATGTAAGATTGTTGGGTTAAAATATCCTAAAACCACTACAACAGTGTTTGATATTTTGTTGCATTATCCCAAATGTTTCCAACAGAGAATTGTAATGGCCCATTTCAGTCCGTCGCCTGTCAATGACGTCATATCCACCTTCCTCTCAAGTTATGGTTTTACGTTCGTAGTTTTATTAATAAGATGAGCAAGTGTTTGAATACTTTAATCTGCATTAAAAACACAATTATTTACTATTTTTACTGTTTTAAGGCAACTAACATGATTGTACCCAGAAAGTATATAAGACAACATATTATGTCAAGTGGTTAATAGAGCTTTATTTGTAGTAAGAGTAATACCGCAAACAACCGGTCTCCACTGGTTTGACTTCACGTGGCGCTGTGCAGACTGAACGGCGTATGTTACAGGCCTCATCAGTCTAGAGGTCAGGAAGTGACAAGGACGTTTGTGACAATTAACATTAACAGACAAGCAAGAGCTCTCCTGCAAAAAACATTATTACAATCACAGATTTCTGAAACTCTAAAAAGTGACATTTATTTGGCAGGTTTAAAATACAAAAAGGGAAGCATCACAAAGCTTCAGGAGGGGATAAGGCCAAAATAATCAACATAAAGTTCTGACTTTGAGAGGAACTTAAAATTTCTTATTTAAAGAAAGCTAGTTTTTGACCATGTCTAATGTATTCAAATGTAAAACCTACAAATAAGTAAGCATTTGTCTGGTTGCCAGATTTCAGTAATTAAATCCCCTAACAGAGCTTTTCTGTGAAAAAAACGTGTAGGCCTCCGGTGTTTTACCTAAAAAAGTCCAATCTGGCAACCAAATGCACACGAGCTCTCTCTCTCGTGCACGGATGATCTGAAAACACCAATAGACAAATAAGCTGCATTTTATCAATCTCCATTTAAGATTTCAGCCTACATTTTAGACTTGTCTTTTTTTCATCAACGATATTGCAAGTTTATATAACGTTAGTCACAATGTCGGCTAAGGTTACGCCAGTGACTGTGATGTGTCTAATCTGAAATACAAATAGGCAAAAACATCATAGGAAACACCATACTTCAGTTCTCAAAAATATAAATATAAAATGAATAGCCTTGTCAAATGACTGTCGTTTTAACTTGTATGGTGGAAAAGGTGACGTTTGCTAGAAGGATCGAGTGAACGATCTGTAAGCAAAGTATCTACGGTTGTATTTTCAATACAAAATAATATTACCCTTTGTCATTAGACACACTATTTAGTTTGGTATGGTACTTGGAGTTTCCTGTTGTTACTGTAAGCATCTTGCGTTATCTAGACAATGCGGTCTCTCTAAGAAACTTTCAATTTAATCAGAAATTGTTTAAACAGTCAATAAGTGGATAAATCGCTACTTACTGCTTGCAGGAATACAGTTGTAATTGCCACTTTCTTCAGTTTAAGACGCTGAGCGAAGCTTGCTTGAAATGGGCCGAACAAACGAACGATCTTGAATTAAATTGTTGTGGTATCCGATTATAATAAACATCAACCATGACTGTTGACATTTTTTATCTGTGGGAAGGGTAGAAACAACCTGAACATGAAGTGTGTCCATGGAAGCAGCTTGTTTTGATGATTCAGCTCCGTCATTTCCGCCTGACAATGCACATGTTTGGACAGATGCAAATGTTGGGGGCGTGCATATAAATTATCCCCAACGCTTGCGTCACGGTTGGGTTTATGTTGAGAAGCACTTTTTTTTCCCGTGGTGATTTTGATTCACGAGATTTACATAAGAAGGAGGAGGCAATGATGTTTGAGACTCACAGTGTGTGATGTCCATATACTGAACTCTTATTATTTCTCTATGGCAAGGTTAATTCAATTTTTCATTCTAGGGCACCTTTAAAGATGCGTCATCAGATGTGAGATGAACCGCAGTGTAAGTGCGTCCCGGCATCTTTTACACGGGATCCCGGTTGGGAAACACTGGTCTGTATTGATTGACTCGCGCTGGTTTGTTTAGAACTATTGAGAGCGCCGTGATCACGCGACACTGTTATTCAACTACTCTGGTTTTAAAAGCTATGTCACACTAAATGCGCCGAAATGCGATTAAAATTTACGGTCGAATGCAACGCATCGAGTGTGTGTGAGTGAGAGACGTGCAAAAGGGCGGAGAGAGAACTAAGGAAGTGCAGCTGAACGAAAATGCTTGCGTCTTTTAAATAGCGTAAAAATGAATGAATGGTGAATCAATATGTGGCGGCCGGTGTTAATTCTGTGGCGGGAAAGCCGACTTCTATGTGTGGGAAACACTGGAATAGTTTTGAGCAGGGTTGCCAAGTCCAGTACCTTCCAAGTACAGCTCTAACTCTAATTAAGCACACCTGAACTGGCCATTAAAGGGATACATTTATGAAAATTCTGTCGTCATTTTCTCACCCTCATGTTTTTCCAAACCTGTAAAAGTGTCTTTGTTCTGCTGAACACAAAATAAGATATTTGGGAAAATGTTTGTAACCAAGCAACCATTGACTACCATTGTATGTACCAAATATCTTCTTTTGTGTTCAGCAGAGCAAAGAAACTCATACAGGTTTGGAACAACATGAGGAAATGATGACAGAATTTTCATTTTTGGGTGAACTATCCCTTTAAGGTGTAAGGCCGCCCAAATCGTCCCAATGGAGGCTAACGATCGGCGGGTGAAGGTCGCTGCACGTTCGTCTTTTCAGCGGGGAAAAGGGGATTTTATTCCAATTCCTCGTTAATCTGACTCCATTTAATCATAATTTAGAATTTAGGTTAGAATGCCAATTGGTTATTTTGAACATTTATCTTTAATAGTTTACGTACACATTGAATTATTCCGTTTAACCCTTTGTTGAAATTATACCCAACCTGAATAATTCCAGAGCAAGTCAGAATCAATCAAAGTGTAACAATTTATTAACAGTCAGGTAAATGTATAAAGCCAATTACATAGTCAATTCAAACCATATATAACATCAAATACTCTGAAGTAAAGAATGAAATATATACCTGACTTCTGAAAATCACATAATGCTGGCTATCTTGAGAAATCCAGCATTACGGGCTGACCGGTTTAAAGTGTCAAGCCCTGAGATCTTTGCAACATTTCATTAAAGGGGGTGTGAAACACTCAGTTTCGGTCAGTGTCATGTCAATCTTGAGTACCTATAGAGTAGCATTGCATCCTGCATATCTCCGAAAAGTCTTTATTTTTTTTATAATTATATAAGAAAGATGCGCTGTTCCGAGTCTTTCCGAAAAAAGCCGAGCGGGTGGGGGCGTGTCGTGTGAGCGGAGCTAAATAATGACGTGTGCTCGCTGCTGCTATTGTGTTGAGTCGAGTGCGTCATAAAGCTGTGTCATCCCTAACAGCGGGAAAAAAACTTTATTCAAAATAAAAATATGGCTTTTAATCAGATACAGCCATACATCTATGATCCGGAATCAGACCCAGAGGCTGCAGTTGAACAGGAGCAGCAGCAAAAACGACAAGAGCAGGACGTCTCTATGTGGTACAAGTTATACACTAACTATATAATATGCTTAGCGGCTTGTTTTATTTACATATTTATACTTGAATTATATCGTCGTATTTTTGTCTTTGAAGGTGTACATGTGGGAAGTGCAGTTGTGCACGTGTGTTTGTCTGTTTAGTGTTTACGCGTGGTTTGTGTAACGTTAGACAGTAAGCGGACTGGTTTTGCACGGCAGGCTAAGTTAGTGTTTACATAGAAAGACACGGAATAGTAGCGCATTTGAATGAAGAAGCGTGCTTATTTACACAGCAAAAAACATGTTGGGAGATTTATCACCACGGGTGTTAAATTTATCACTTTCCGGGTGAACATACAGGTCCGTCTTTGCTAGTGTTAAAACAACACTGACGAAAGTGTTCGTTATACAAACACTGTGTTAGTGTTTCTTTTTAGTCACTCAAGGTGTTGAGAAATGTATTACTCATAAGTGTACATTTAACACTTTATGGTGATTAATCTCACACACCCAGTGTATTTAATGTTTATTTAATGTAAATACTTAAATACTAAAATGGCACTGTGAATGAAATTTAAAACAATTTATATATATTATTTTATTTTTTCCCCCAAAAAATCAAGTGACTACAAATTTATTTGAATATTTATTGAAATTGTAATATATCAATTCCATTACATTTATGTATTTGGCAGACACTTTTATCCAATGCGACTTACACTGCATTCAATACCATTTTTAATTAAAAAAAAAACAAAACATTTTTGTCAGTTCTTGCTTTCACCGGGAATTGCTACAGTAAAGCCATTGTAGTCACACATACAATTGAATAAAACAATTTCTTGTTATACTCCAATGCTATAACATCTTACCATGATAAATCTCTACTGCGTTTCAAACAAGATTAAACAAAGAAACATTCCTCAAGTAATGTTTTTATTGAAAATACAAAAATTCAACATTGTATATATTAAATCAACCTTAATGTTAAAAAACTGTCTGGTTTGTAATTCATTCTGATAAAAAATACTATTCCTTTATAAATTAATACATTTACATTTGGCAGATGATTTTATCCAAAGAGACTTACATTGCATTCAATGTACGTATTTTTACATTTTGTCAGTTCTTGCTTTCCCAATTCATCGATCCCACGATCTTGGCGTTGATAGCGCTCCTCAAAATGATCCAAACACATAGTATCGTTCCTGTTAAAGAGACACATTTGGTTAAAACAAACACATTAAAAAAATCTAAGATATAAAGTTTCAAACATCTTCAATCAACAAGCAGAGATACTTACATAGCCTGTCTTCCTTTCAGGATCGTTTAGGTTTGTAGAGTAATCATGCCAAGGGCATACATAGATTGTGGTCTTAAGTGGTTTCCTTCTGCAATAATAAACAATATTCCATGAAACAAAAATCCTCCAAAGCAGAAAGCAAACTAAAAGACTCAAAATAATCAGGTCACTTTGTGTTTTACTTCAGGTTATCTTTATACCAACACATACCAAGAAAACGTTATATTCAAAACATAAGCACTACTGTTACAGATTTACAATACTACAACTAGAAAAGGCTAGAACTAAGTTGTACAGAAAAAATCGCGCATGGAAGGGCACTAATGCATGTCTGCTGAACTAATACAAAATAAGACGAAAAATGTCAAATAGTATGAGTGTGCAATGTCGTGGAATGTATACGCCAAAACTCATTTCGGCGTGCATATGATACGCACTTTATGGCGTATATATGACACGCTCTCTTGGGTAGGTTTAGGGTAGTGGGGTGGGGGGTTCGTATGTATAATACGCCATAAATTGCGTATCATATGCACGCAAAAAACAGCGTATCATATGCACGCCAAAATGAGTTTTGGCGTATACATTCCACGACATTGCACACTCGTACTCGATCTTGAGTTTCTATATGACTGAAGCAGTTCATGAAGAAAAGCGTGTCCTACGACATGTTTTCGACATTTTGGAGCGCTGTACAGAATGGTCGGCGTATGTTATCAAAGTACAACGAGAAGATTGCTAGAACACACAGAGCATTTCACTCGCAAAATGTTGCAGGCCGATCAGTATGCGCAGCGCCGACAATGATGGACCGTGCTATCCGTGGGTGCTCGGCCAGGGATCGAGCCCCGGCGTCACACAAGAAAAAAAAATTAAGAGCAATTAATTCATTCGATTAACGTCTGCTTTCTCATTTGAATGACATTTCAAAACACCAGAATTAACTCGTAGTTACGGGGTGAAAGATATAAACGGTCTTATAAAGGTTGGAAGCCCTAAAGATACGTTATGCCAAATGAGAAGAAATAACTATCCAAGTCCAGTGAGTTAAAAAATGACACATAATGTTAATGCTGCTACATTATTACAAAATTAATACAACGAAATTAAGTCACTTACGTAAATCTCGTCCTCCATTAACGAATTTAGTGTGTTAGTGGGGGTTATTCAGTTATGTTAAACTGAATGGCGGATCAAAAGCGCGCTAAATTTAAACTGAGGTAAAAAAAAAAAAAAAAAAAAAAAAACGCTAAGAGTTAAGTCATCCACATCGGCTACGTTACTCATTATACAAGCCCATTAATAAATCACAAGTTGATAAGATAATAATACTATACTATACCTTGTCCTTGTAACCGTTGTGTGTGCAGGGAAATCCATAAAGATGGAGAGACCGAAGGATGAGCTGGGAAATTTAAAATGCTCTGCACATGCGCAGATGTTGATTGTTAACACCCAAAGGAAACACTGTGCTTTATCACCCAAAGGAAACACTGTGCTTTAACACTAAACAAGTGATAAAGCATATAATATTTGTAAATTAACACCAGATTTTATCACTAGATGCCCAACACCAGGTTTTTATCCCTCAGTAATTTGCTGTGTAGTTCAACATATTTCCCCCCTCTTTTAGGGATGCACGATATTGGATTTTTGCCGATATTTTTCAGCTCATTTTGGCCGATGCCGATACCGACGCCGATATATGTTTATTTTTTCCCTTTGTTTGGAAACAACACCATTTTGAGCAAAAAATATTTTTTTTCATTCTGGTTTCAGATTTCTGAGGTATCCTTACTAAAAGGATTCTTGTTGAAGATAAATACATGTTAATAAAGTTCTTTTTATGATAAGAGTATATTAAAAGCTCTGAAAATAACAATAATAAAGTCAGTAATTTTTCACCCCAGATGCAGCTGTAACCTAAATATTGTATTTTTGGATTTAACGTTTGTGCACATGAAGTGGGGGTGGCATGACATCCATTGATGCTGTCTTTTAATTCTACAATTATTGTAGAGCTCCTTGGATTATTTTTCATCATCCATTTCGTAAAATTTTATTACAGATTAATACACTGTATATAAAAGTATTAAATTTACAAGTGTCATGCTTGTGATTTATGACATCATTACTGATTTGTTTATTCAGAACAAGAAGTGACTTCAATTTATTTGTGTATTCTACTTTTCATTGTATTAGTGTAACAACAGCGCCCCCACTACATGTATAAATATATAGCGGTCTAGCGGGCGGGCACTAGGACCTGGAGGAGCTTCTGCTGCTGAGGAGGCTGCCGCACGAGCTAGAGAGTGGGACTGGGGAGACGCGATTGGGCTTGTTTTGGGCTAGTTTTGTTGTGAAAACGTGGCAAATCTGCTGCTGACGGTCACGTCCTTCTGTACGTGCATTCAGAAATTCAAGGCAGCATTTAAAAACAGTCAATATAAATCACTGTACATGCAATGTATTTTCTTGTTTTCACTTGAAGAATGACTGCAGTGCTGACATGGTCTCATCGCTGTAGCACTCCTTGCACACGTGAGTTATTGCAGGCGCATATCAACACGTTATCATATCGGCAAGGCATATCGGCATAATGTTTTCATATCGACCGATGCCGATTTTTATATTTTAAGCGTTTATCGGCCGATTCCGATGTCGTGCCGATAATATCGTGCATCCCTACCCTCTTTGTGTATTGTTGTTTGGAGTGCTTTTACAATACACAAACATAAAGTTACACATATAGTGGCCAGCTAAACAAATGTACACGCACTACACATCGCATGCTCCATTGATCAATTAACTATACGTGATCATGTTTGGGCTACTTGTAGGGCTGGGCGATAAATCGATTTTATGAATTAATTCGAGTTTTTAGTTTACGACGATTTTTGTGAATGAAAATCGGTTTTCTCTTTCAAATCCGCCGACGCTCCCCTCTGAGCTCCCGTAATGGCTCAGCCCTCCCCGCGCGCGTTTGCCACAGAGGTACACAAACAACAAGGATCGCGTCTAACAACATACCGTGTCATTCGTAATTGGTTTAGTTTTTCACAGAACAATTAACAATACCCCGCTGCAAAGTGTGTTTGAAGTCTGAACGGAACCGCGGTAGGCGCTATACTCATTTAAAGCTGCGCTGACACGAACGCAGCGCGAGCTCACACACGGGCCAATCTCGTGACAGACAGGATACACAGCGCTGGTGATCCAGTGAGAGACCGTTTAAATCAACACACCATCGCTACTGTGATCTAGTGGAAGCGGTCGGCGCGCAGAATTCTGTTATAAACCACAGATATCAGATCAAACAGAGCTGAGCGAAGGTCAGGGGTTTCAGTCACAAAACACCAACATTTACCACGATTGTACTGTAGTAAAACCACATGGATTTAATGTTGTTGTTGTCATTATTTATCTCAGGATTCGTACAACCTTTTGAGATTGAAATTCAAGCACTTTCCAATGGTTTTCAAGAGCTTCACACTTATTTCCAGCACTTCAAAGCTCTAGATATCCGATTGTAATGTTATTTTTAATGTGATGGCTTGTAAAACTAAAAGTTTAAAGGGGTCTTGTGAAAGAAATAGTCAAAAGTTTTTTTTAGTTTATTTTTTTTAATGTGTAATCCATTTTGTAGCATTTTTATTTTAAAAAAGATATGAAATGCCCACCACTATAACCAGCAGAAGAGCACTTATTGATTTATTAGCGATTTTCACTCCCTAATGTATGGAAAGTACGAAGTCACAGTCTCAGGAAAAACTAAACTTTTCTTCAAATTGTGACTAAATTACAGTAAAGTAAAGAGCTCCTTTAATAATCACTGAAGCTGTCGATCAGTTCAGTGTGAGGCTATTGAAGAACAATGCTAATCTATATTTAATAAGAGCATTAGGCTACATTTAAATTTTCCCTATACTTTTTTTGCACATTACTGTTGTTAATAAAAGTTAATTTTATCTGCATATCAATTCATAAACCTTTGATATGTATACTGTATATTGCAAAAGATATGGTACCCATTTATACTGTGGAATAGTCGGGGGTTATTCACATGCGGAAAGTTTTGCACCCCAGGTGGCACTTCTACCAAGCTGCAAATATTTAATTTTACATAAACAAAATAAAGTTAAAACTTGTTTTGAACAATTTCTTTGTCATCTGCAGACTGATTTTAAGTAGGAGGGAAAAAAAATCGTTTTAAATCGTAAATCGAATTTTTGGTGAAAAAATCGGGGATTTTTTTTTTGGGCCATATCGCCCAGCCCTAGCTACTTGATGGGCATAGGCAAAAACACAGACATTTGAAGCAGTCTTACTCACCGCCTGCGGTTCTAACGTTGGGACTGCTCCATCCTTCAGCATTAGGCGATTGGGAAAATCCGGCGTCATGCTGGGCCTTGTTTATGAAACAGTCGGCACCGAAATGCAGCGAACATATATAAACATTCGCGCAACTCAGTTGCTGATCCGGAAAAGCAAATTCCATCCACTGTTGCCTTAACGCGGGGTTTTGGCGAATCTGTGCAGGACTGTCTTGGTCTGGCAACCAAAAACGCACTTTTTTGGTGACATTGTTATGTGCACATCACCTGTCCAGCATCCTACAAGCCAGCGCTTTGATGGGCGTAGCCTGTTACTTTCGCTCTCTCCCTCTCTCTCTCTCACGCGCTTCCGGTAGAATTGTCCGTAAGGCCCATACAAGGAAATTCCGCCCCCATTAACGTCAAAGGGGACGCATGATCGCAAAAAACTTGCCGAAACTTATGACTAACCGGAAGTAGTATTTTTGACAAAGAAATACTCCCATCAAACGTCCACCTTAACTTTTGAAACTTTGTCTATGTTTAGTATGGGATTCCAAGTCTTTAACAGTGTAAAAAGATCAGTATGCATGAAACAGCATTTCACCCCCCCTTTAAATACCCAGAACCAGATGCATACCCAGAACCATTTGAAACTCTTTCAAATGGAAACACCAGTTCACAATAGGAATTTGCATTGATCAGGTCCTATAGACTTGAGAAGAAGAGAGGCCAAATGGCTGAAAGCCACACCCACCATACACCAAGGAAAGATATCTTTAAACTCTTAAACCATTTATGACGTTCTAGTTTACTCCTGTGTAGTAGAGATATTTGTACCAGTCGCACTGAGACATTTCAAATGATATCAAACACATATAATACTGTATCGTGAGGATTGACATTGTAACAAAGAGATTTCTGGTGCATTTCAGATGATCTCAAGTTTGGGGGAGCAGGAGTTTGGGGGAATTTTCATGTGAAAGGAAAGGCATGTAAATTAGAGTCATTCATAGATGTGTGTCTTTAATAGACTCATGGGACCAACTCTACTGTCCTGTGTGTGTGAAGCTATTTGGATCTGTTGGTGTGAAAAGATGGACAGTAGATCTTTAGTGAAGTAATACTTTTGGACTCTATGCCATCTTTTTCATCTATGATGTGTAGTGTTTAGCCTGGATAGATTTGATCTGTTTCAGGTGATATGAGGGTGTAGTGAAGGAGGTGTGTGTTCTGTGTGGAGATGGGTGGAATCTTATCAATAACAATCTGTGTTGCATAATTTAGTTCCAGTGCTACACTGGGAGGTCATGTATACATTTTGTAAAGTGTGAAGGACCCCATCAAGTGTTTTCGCACCCATCTCCCTCATTTCAATTGCCTCTTGCAATTTTCATCCTGGCTGTCACATGAAACTGAGTTTCATTGGCCAGGTCTGAATTGCTGCTGTTGTTTTAGTACAGTGTGTGACAACTTAAAACTGTTTTTACAGTCAAGCCTTCACAGTCTGTTGTGAGCATTAGAGACCCCGGTTCTGCTGGATAATTTTTCTGGATTAATCAGAGCTTTTATCGCTCATACTGTCATGAATTCTGATGGGTTGGTTCCCATGGCTTTATTTCCAGTTTCTCTCATTACAGTCAGATCTGTGGGCAGAAATTAGTTCACCTGTTTTGGTGTTGTCTGCTTTGAATTTTGTTTTACGGTGTCGCACACACATTTGATTATTTGAGGTCTCTGTGACCTGTAAAAACAAATGAGGTACTTCTGTGGTGAAGGGTGAATTGGTTTGCTATTATCAGTGCCACACATATAGCTGTGTTCTTGTAAAGGCAAAAGATAACAGCACAACCCCTCTCTTTTGGTACTGGGAATTGAACCAATGCAACACAACAAGATTAAAATCCAATAAATTTCTTTATGCATTACCTCAATATTTCATCTGACTCAATAATGTAAATGTTTTAATTATTTCTAATACTTTACAAATATGAATAAACGTCGGATTATTCTGCTTAACTCTTTACTTTATTGAAATTATTCATTAGGTTCTTAGAGTCACAGGGTCTTCGCACTTTCCAGTATGCGGGCCCATAATCACAAACTTATCAGTCTTGGTCAAGTAGACAGAGGTTAAATCTTTTATATTAGGTAATATTCAGTAATCAAGATTCCGATAACATGAGTATTCACAAACTCATCAGTCTTGGTCGTCAGTAGAGGCTATACGACTGATATCTTGGACGCCCGTGCTACTCGTTGATCATTCCAAGATATTTTTGTTCAGTCCCCTTGGGTTTGAATTCTCGTAATTAATGCAAACTGCTTTCAATCAGAGGCCCATGACCATCACCACAGATTCAAGTGACCAACTTACTATCTCTAATGGTGACTTTCTATAATCATGCCGTGGTTTTCCACGTCTACGTAATTAGAGCAATATTACAACAATCAGGAATTAGGGTTGCCCTATTTAGATTGGTCTAACAATTTGTTATTGTTCTAAATGGAAGACGTCTTTAGCCTTTCAACCCGCAGTCAAAGTCTACGTATCTGAACGCCAATGTGTTAGTCAAAGCTCTAAAACATCAGCCTGGTGTGCTTTAATGCTCCACCGAAAAACTGTGTTCTAGTCCGTGTTACTAACCTGAACGTAGTCTTGTGGTGTCATGGATGTACATGATCCACTGAGTTACAACATACGTTATAGCATTTTCATGGTTAAAGCAATTGGATAACACTGTAGCCACATGGCAATCCTATGCTCCACTTGGAAGACAAACAAATTCAACAAAGAAACACATTTATTCTGTTTTTCACAAGATACATGGTCTAGAATGCATAACAGCTGCAACCTTTATCCTAAGTGTTTCATACACTTACAGTAAAGCAATCTTGTGTTTTAAAGAATAAACTTAAATAGCCTAGGTGTTTTTATTAACACAAACAACTATCGTGTGTTCAATGCGCACGTGTTTAGTACAATTACAAATTTGAAAATGCATACGAACTAATAGCAAGCGTTAGGCGGAACTCTGAAATCTCAGTCGGCGTGCCTCAAAGCTCCACCCAAAAACTGAACTCCAGTCCGTTACTAACCTGACAGATTTGCGTTAACAATACATCCTAATGCACTAAAATCAATAATTTCAGAGTAAATCAAAATGAAATAAGACGCAACAACATATTCATCGAAGTGTCTCAAAGATAATGATTTTGATTCGGCCCTGCAGTCACAGCTGGCTGGCATGTACATTGCCTGCCCAACAACAGTCAGGCTTAAGGCCAATGAGCGACTCTTTTGCTGTTAACATCCAATTAACTAGCAGCACATGCTGAGTGCAGTCAAATTCCTCCTCGAATTCTGTTTGAAGTGAGGTTTCGGATTTTATTTTCATGCCAATACATTTGAATATGAAAGACTGGTTCAAGGCTGATGCAAGCACATTCATTGTATCTCTTTTTAGATTACAAATGCCTATTTGCTTGATTTAGTCTATTTATAGACTAATCTGCTTGACGGCACGGTGGCAATCTTAACTGAATTTACAAAATGTGATAGATTTAGGTGTTACTTATTTGGCTAAACGCTCCCATTGTACATAGAGAGAAAGTCTTTGTTCTCCGAGTGGGCGTGGTACGCCCCGTGGACTCTGTGAGCCACTCAGAAACATTATCATGCGGATGCGGTTTCTTAACAAAAATACAGTAACAACATCACTATCATTTTGTGTATCAGGCTTAGATTTAATTGTACCACCTCTTAATCATTTTTAGTCACGAGTAATTTAGCTGTGTAGCAATAATAGCTGTAGCCAATTTTGATCAAACAAAAAGTTATCTTCATTTTTACATGTTGCATATGCATCAGCCTGTTTTTTCCAACTTTGTTTTTCATAAACAAATGCATCAACGTGGGTATTTATCAAATCACAGATGTTTTCCAATTGTTTACAAACTTAGACTTTTAATTCTATTGTTTGCTCGTTCTCATCGTGCGTTGCTAGTTTGTTGTAGCTAATAAAACAATGGAGAAAGCATTTAGCTGATTGTAAAAACACTCTAATTTACAAATGTTTGTCCCAGGAAATAGTTTGGAAGATGTTTTTCGAATTTAGGTTTAATCTCTTGTTGCGTATGCCGACAAGAAGATATTTTAAAATACATAACAAGAGTTTTAATTCCTCATCTGCGCTGTCGCTATCATATCCCTGGTATGTGATTGTATCTAAATTCTTAAACCCCACCGGATTGCGGTTCCGGTCTAACATTGGGTATTCCGACCCATTCAATTAATGTGTCTTTATGGGATGCGTCTGTTTTTCCCTAAACATTTCTAAAAAGGCAAAAAGAATTTGACTTACCACAACAGCTGAAGAAAGAGAAGCTCAAACCTCTTGTTGATTTTAAAATCCAATATTTCACTGAAAAGACGTTGCTCGTAAGAGAGTTGCAACATCACGTCGGGGTCACCAAATTGTAAGGCCGCCCAAATCGTCCCAATGGAGGCTAACGATCGGCGGGTGAAGGTCGCTGCACGTTCGTCTTTTCAGCGGGGAAAAGGGGATTTTATTCCAATTCCTCGTTAATCTGACTCCATTTAATCATAATTTAGAATTTAGGTTAGAATGCCAATTGGTTATTTTGAACATTTATCTTTAATAGTTTACGTACACATTGAATTATTCTGTTTAACCCTTTGTTGAAATTATACCCAACCTGAATAATTCCAGAGCAAGTCAGAATCAATCAAAGTTTAACAATTTATTAACAGTCAGGTAAATGTATAAAGCCAATTTCATAATCAATTCAAACCATGTATAACATCAAATACTCTGAAGTAAAGAATGAAATATATACCTGACTTCTGAAAATCACATAATGCTGGCTATCTTGAGAAATCCAGCATTACGGGCTGACCGGTTTAAAGTGTCAAGCCCTGAGATCTTTGCAACATTTCCTTAAATACCCAGAACCAGATGCATACCCAGAACCATTTGAAACTCTTTCAAATGGAAACACCAGTTCACAATAGGAATTTGCATTGATCAGGTCCTATAGACTTGAGAAGAAGAGAGGCCAAAAACACCCACCATACACCAAGGAAAGATATCTTTAAACTCTTAAACCATTTATGACGTTCTAGTTTACTCCTGTGTAGTAGAGATATTTGTACCAGTCGCACTGAGACATTTCAAATGATATCAAACACATATAATACTGTATCGTGAGGATTGACATTGTAACAAAGAGATTTCTGGTGCATTTCAGGTGATCTCAAGTTTGGGGGAGCAGGAGTTTGGGGGAATTTTCATGTGAAAGGAAAGGCATGTAAATTAGAGTCACTCATAGATGATTCACTCAGTGTGATGTCGTCTCGGACAGAGACGCTAACTGTATGAATGAGTTCAGGTGCTAATTTTCTTTGTTTTCTCAGAGCAATTAGATATTTCAGCATCTATTAGGTTTTTCCAGCCTCACAAAGGTCTTCGGCAACACTTGATAGTTGTGCAAACGGGTGTGTTGGAGCTAAACTTTTTAGGAAGGTGGCTGTATAGGAACAGGATTGTGCACCCCTGGTTTAGATTGTCCAGTGTAAGGCCAATGGTGTGTCATCAATTTACAAATGTTCATTATTGGGCCTTTGGCTGCTCTACTGTGAGATTTGTTTTATACTGCATTTTATCAGCCAAATGCTGTTATTGTTCCAAAGGGGAAGTTTATTTTGAACACGACTGCACAATTTCCCCTATGGCCGCATTTACGTTACATGGTTGAAGTGACTCAATTCTGGGGGTTTTCCTCCCATGCGGCACAGATGTCCTATGACCCTTCAAACGTGTCAACAGGAAAAAAACACATTCCGATAATCTCACATCAGTTTCAGGCCTAATATGAAATAAGTCTAATATCAATCGGATACATGCGTTTGCTTTTGCCATGTAAGTGGACAGATCTGATATTCCCCTGTCAATGTCGATCACATGAATTCTTTCAAAGGCGCAATGAAGGACGAAGGCTCAACCCAATGTTTTGCTGACCTTTAAAGATAGCAAAAGCTTGTATTATCATTTCATCTGGGTTCATAGCAAATCGCTAGCCTGGATGCCAGCCGAATTTAGCCCCGCCCACAACATTTTTAGGTCGGGCGGTTCGGTCTGGCCTCGCTCCATAGAGGAGTAATTATCCCCGAACAGAAACTGTTCAAACCAATGAAATCATCAGGGCGGGCTTTAGACGATGATGGACAGATGATCAACAGTAACCATCACGTCATCAAAGGGGCTTGGATTATATTTGTTCAAATCCTGAACGGAGAGCTTGTTTGTATCTGCATTCACCTTCACTATTTCTCTCAGAAATGATGATCATGATGGGTAAGTACTCTGTGTATCTGTGGGGTAGACTAGTGTGGGTGCTGGTGGATAAGGAGCAGACCTAAGGCGTCCGGTCAGAGACGAAGAACACTTTAATGGCTTGATGAATTGTAGTACATTGATGGATGGCAGAATAATACAGAGTAGTTTGGACTGTATTGTGAGTGGTGTGAGTGGTTCTAAAACAACAGAAACAACAATACCCCATTAGTAATGCAAATAAAAACAAGAATTAAATCACTTTTGTCACTTACATACAATATGTATATAGTTATCCATATATAGCGATGCATAGGCTAGATTAGCACTTGTGAAATTAGCATCACATTATCTGCCACGTGAGCTCAGGATAATCGACACGTATTGCCTAAATAACATGCTTAAGATCACTTTTAGCGTACATAATAACATACACATACTATCTCAAAACATTAATATTTAACTTTCTCTGTATGCTTTCACTAGCGTTGCATATGATGCAATAGGTACACAATGCTATGGCACATCCGTGATTACAACTAAATAACCGCAATACAATCAAACATTTTATCGATGGCTCTTTAAAGATTATGAATAACATAAACTAAGTCACTCACTTGTTTATGAACGCACTCTGAAACAACAACAACAGCGGCAGCGAATTCTCTATTAGTGCTCTCCGAACTGCGTTTTGTGTGTCAATACTGAACTCTTAAAGGGGAAATGCGTCATTTAACGTAAGGTATCTAAAATCCACAAGAGGGCACTAATGTATCTACATATGTATTCAAAGCCTTTTCTACAGTATCAGTATATTATTTTATTTTTTTACAACACCGGCAAAGATCGTGTATTCCAGTCTGATTTCAGCGTGCGTGCAGACAGGGTTGCCAAGTTTTTACAACAAAACCCGCCAAATACTAGCCCTAAACAATAGCTTCTTGGGGGGTCCTCCGGGGAAAAAAATTACGTTTGGGGGGTAAAATGTGTGTTATTTTGGCACGGTTGCCTGCTAAAATTCGTCTATATATCACATAATAGTCGCTTCAACCCGTGGACATAGAAAACAACCAGCGGGGAAAAAACACGGACTTGGCAACACAGTGCAGTTGAGCTCTGTTGACATTTGACGACTAATATTCTGACTAGAATTGAGTATGACCACGTCAGGCTAGCAAATCGCACCATTTTTACTTCCTTTTCAGCTTAGCTTTTCCATGTCAGTACGTCTACCTTGGGTTGTTTCAGCAAGTGTAAAGTGTAAATGCAGATATTGAATATGGATCACTGTTAAAAGATGCTGCAAGCTGGTCATCCAAAAAAAAAAAAGATATAGTCAAGAAATCAGGATTGGACACCTAGACTGCAGTGCAAATATGGCCTAAATGAAATCCCAAAGGTTGTCTGGTTAACATGGTCTGTTATTCCCTGCTGTTAGATCATGAAATACACCAGTATGTGAGCGAAAGCACCTTTATACATTGAAAGTCATTCATACGTGATCAGTCACATTGTATTACGAGTCAAGTGTCACGCTACACGCACAAAGAGATAAAATGGTGTAACTGAGAAGAATGCCACTTTTTCATTGATTATTTTTATTTATTTATTTATTTTGGAAAATGAGCACAATCCAGCCAAACTCATTTGTTACACACTTAAAAATACTACTTTGAGAAAATGTGAATTGATCTAAAAAAAAAAAAAGTGAATGTTTTTGACAGCAGAACTGGTATTTTACTGAAACGTATAGTTTGCATTATAGTAAAAATGTGTAGTTGTAGCATTGCAACTTTTAGTTACTGTCCAGAAGTGATGGGGAAAAATTAATCACTGAACATTTACATGATAATATAACATTTACATTTAATCATTTAGCAGACGCTTTTATACAAAGCGACTTACAAAAAAGAGGAGAGTAATAGAAGCAACGAAACAAACAAGGCCAACAACCTGTAAGAGCTGTAAGAAATCTCAATTAATTAGCACAGTACATTTTTTTATTTTTTTTCATAGCCGTCTACAACAAAAACTCACGTACGCAAAATACAGAACACTGGATTTTGATAGCTAAGATAACAACCCATTAGGACTAAGGCTGTTGCCCCTAATGTTGTTGTTAATGCAGATTCAGTGGCCCAATGGGTTGGTTTTGTATGGCATTCTAGCTATATAAACTAAATATAAACATTACTACAGTGAATAACACATTATATCTATTTTTAAAATGACTGATATTGACAGTCAAAAACAGGCTATGAAAAAAAAGTGTGATTTATTAAAAAAAAAAAGTGTTATTAGAAATGACTTCAGCTCCTCGTGCTAGAGCTGGAAATAACTACTGACTAGTACTGCTTATCTGCAGGATCACAACACTTAGTATTTAAGGTCACTGTTCTCACACAACGTCCGTTTTCTCTTACATTGAAATAACATCACGGTGCAAAGAGGACATTGACAACATGGAAACAAACAGGACAGAGCAGGTTGTTTTGATGTGAAACAAAGTCTCAGTTTTCATAGATATTATATTTTTACAATTTACAGTAATTTCACTGTGTGATGTGATGTCTTTCGTGGTAAAGCTGTTCTATGGAAAGCAGAAGTCAAACTGTGAACATTGTATGTGACAGTGGAAAAACACACTTAAACCACACGCTAATGACACTTAAAGACAAACGCGCTCAAACTGACATTAACCACATGTCCAGTTATAGACTCATGCTCATGCAGACCCTGTTTGCCCACATCTCTGTGCAGATAGAAATACATAAAACCACAGCAAGAGAAGTTTTGACATGTGGACAGACTGAGCTGCTAGATCCTCAAACGGCCAAGGGGCCTCTAAAAGAAGTTTAACCCAAGGACATTTTTACAGTACGATAGTAAAATTACAGCACCATTTTTCTTATTCACCAGTATTTTACTATCCATTTATTTGCTTTCAAATGTTAAATCAGTTTTATTTAGCCAGAAAACCACTGAAAGACCTTACAGCTTCTCTTTTGTTCACAAAAGATTTGTAATTCTCATCAAAAATTTGGGAAGATGGTTACATTTTGAAATGCACATTATCAAAGTCCAAAGCAACATCTACTTTAGATACTATATCTATGGCATTTTCTGCGAACCGAGACACTAAAAATAATGGATCATGAGCTGCTTGTGTATAAATGAGCACGGTGCCACGCTTCACTCTGAGAGAAACTTTATCAGACCGTATATTTATAATTACATTACAGACACTAAGCCATATTACATTATCACGACCATGCATTGCTAGAAACATAACCGGCCAAGTAAAGCTGTTTCATATGCTAGCCAAATTAAACACTGGCCAAAATTTTTAACAAGACAAATCCCTATATAACAAAGAGCATTAGCACATCTCTGAATATCTCACTTCAAACCACCCAGAAAGGTCTGCTGCTGGGATTTTCTGATAATACCCAAGGTACAACTAGCTACTAGCTAAACTAAAAATGATCAATCAGTGCTAATTTCTGTTGCTACATGTGGTGATTGTCACAAACTCAAAACTCATCCTGACTGAGGAACTGCAGGTGTAGCCGAAGGGTCCTCGTAGTGACAGCAGCCAATCACACCGCTGGATCTGGTACAGTAACTGAAGCTCATCTCCTCATGGCAATACCAGCATACACCACGTCATTCTCCTCTTTAATGTTCTGCACAAAAAACAGATTTCAAATGAATCTTGAAGACTGATTGATTTTCAGTGTGACTATAATTTTCCTCCTCTAATAACTGTCAGAGCTGGGTAGATTACATACAAATTGGAATCGGTTACTGAATACAAATGACATGATGAATTGTAGTTAGTACTGTAATCCATTACATATTTAGTATCGGTATCAAGGTATTTTTATCTGGTATCGTATCAAAGTCATAATTTTAGTATCGTGACAACACTAATACAGGCATACATGTTACAGTTTTTATTAACATCTGTAAAAATTGTAACAACCTTATTTATATGGTAAAATGTAAATATTCTTAAGACTCCACTTTATTAAAACTAACCATTCATTGTTCATTAACTCCTGGAGCCATGCGGAGCACTTTTATAATGGATATATGTGCTTTTTTGAGCTTCAAACTCATGAGCCCCATTCACTGTCGATATTCAATATAGGCATATTCTATATGTCTATAGAAAGCTGTAATTTCTATAAAAACGTACATTTCTCTCTATAGGCCCGTCCACTGCTGAGATAAGAGCCCAAATTAATTTGAACAATCATCTCATCAACTGACAAGAAATACAGCTGGAAATATTAACTGATGTCCTTAAAATGTATTTTGTTGATCTGTTACTATCTTTAGTTACTATGGCCCAGTGAGCAGCAAGAGTCAGTGTTTCCTGCACTGAATGCTGATCTTATATCTGAAATGCTGATTTTGTCTGTATAACGTTCAGAATACGTTAAATAAATGCACACATCTGAATCTGACTCCCTGCTAAAATAACACAGAGAAGCTCAACATAAATGATAAATGATTGATCTTACCGATTTCTGTGCTTTTCTTTTGTAGAACGTGGGATCAGCGTAAGTGATTTCTTCATCACGAGACTGACCCGTTTCATCTATAATAAGAGATGCATTCAAATCAACAAAAATCCCTATCAGAGCATGCATTTATCAGGTAGAGTTAAATACATTAGACTGGCATTTTGCAAAGACATTTGCTGATGATTTATAAATCAAAACCAAAGTTGTTGTTTTAAGTAATTTGCATATTTCGCTGTGTAATGAATATTGGTCATAATTAAAGCTCAAAAAGTAAAACAACATTCATATAGAAGAGTTCATTTGAAAAACAAGTTAAAAACTGTTTATATACAGTATAAAGTGTGGAGAAAGTTAATTTATGATTAAATGGATGCCGATTTACATTTGTATTTGAATTTAAATTGAGAAATGCAGAACTTTATTTCGTGAGTGAGATGAATTATGAGGGTAACACTTTACAATAAGGTTTCATCAGTTAACCTGAACTAACCATGAACAACACCTCTGTTCAGCATTTGTTCATCTTTGTTAATACTAATTAGTCCAGCTTTTCATGGTTCATTAACTAATGTTAATAAGATTTTAATAATGCATTAGTAAATGTTGAAATTAACAAAGATAAATAAATGCTTTATAAGTGAAGTTCATTATTAGTTCATGTTAACTAATGTAGCTAACTAATGAACCGTATTGTAAAGTTACCATTATGATTAATTTATATGATGAATGTAATTAATTCATATTTAGGGCTACCAGTCAAATACAATATATCTAGTGTGTTTTTGTTGTAATACTTTTAAAAAGAAATAGATAACTCTTGCCTTCTCCGTTATGTTTTCTGAGTTGTCTACAGATGCAGAAGAGCCCAATGACTGCAGCAACAAACAACATCAGAGATCCAGCAGCAGCAGAGATCAGGACTATCAGAGAGACTGCAGGAGAAGGAGACTGTGTGTCTGGTGCTGTAATGATAAAGACAGAAGACAGAGATCAGGTCAGTGAATAAACACATTATATCAGCCGTGCTGCCGTACCTGCACACGTGTGGCAGAGTTGAGTGATGTTGGGATGTCTGGTCTGGTTGCTGATGGGATTGTTCAGCACACAGCTGTAGGTGTTTTTATCCTGATATTCCACCTCCAGAGGTAGAGAGAGACTGATGCTGAGATCAGACACACTGATGCTGGACAATAAACTGTTTCCTTTGAACCAGGAGAGAGTCACATGACTCACATTCAACACCGAACACACCAGTGAACATGAGGATGAAGATGAAGAACAGTTTGAAGAGTTACTGCTGATGACAGGAACAGGCAGACGAGCTGAGAACATGAGAGAATAAACAAACCTGAATAAATCTAATCAACAATCTTATTTTCCATTCAATGGCCCTCATTTTATCAATCTTGCGTAGAAACTGGTGTATATGTTGGCGTAAGATTATGCTTACACTCCTCTCACCGCCTGATTTATGAAGCTGTGCGCACCTCTGCAATCCATGCAATACCTGCCCTTGATAAATGCGGCGGCTGAAAACAATCGTCATTAGAATAACACGCCCCTATATATTCAAGTCTCCGCCTCCCCCACGCCCTCATTTTACGCCATGGACACACGGAAGACGGCAAAGAAGCGAAACTTCTCCGACGTGGAGATCGGGCGCGCTCAATCATCTCACTAGTCTACTAGTCAGGGCACTGATTAGGACATAAGTCAATGGGCTGACTCCCTGATCAGTGCTCTGACTACTGAACTAGTGAGATGATTGAGACGCGCCCATCGAGACCATCACCAGGGAAGTGGAAAAAAATGAAATTGTTTTATTTGGGAGTTTAAAGAGTGGGATTAAAGGCACCTACAAAAACAAAATATATATTTGGACCCACATTTCGAGTACTGTTAATAGTGTGGAGGTTGTGAAGCGCTCTCCAGAAGTTTAAAGCTCTTTGGATGATAAATTACCATCACAATGCATTATTTTACAGCACATATTTTGAAACAATTAGCATTTAATTTCGTATCACGGCACATGTATTGGGGTGTACAATAGTGATGATGTGATGTGGGTTAGCCTACCATTCATTCACATTAATAATAGCATGACAATTTGTAAGATTCTTTTTATTATTATTATTATTATTATTATTATTATTATTATGATTTTTATTATTAATGATGCTGTTATTTAGAAGAAGAATGTCATTATTGTTTATTTTATTATTATTATTATTATTATTATTATTATTTAAAGAAGAAGAATGTAATTTTTATTATTTTGTCAGTCTGAATTATTCAGTCCTAGTCCGTGCGCAGCTACCGCACAGGCTCGCAACTGGAGGAATACATCAAATGCTTTGGTAAAGTCACACAAATTAAACATTGAAGTCTACGCTGCACAAAATAAACACTGAAGTTTATAATTACTATGTTGTTGTTGTTTACAGTGGGTCATATAGCATATCTTTGTCAGTGCGTTTTGTGGTGATAGGAATTATTTTTCTGCGCATTTTCACACTAACTCAAAACGTGCGTACACCACCTCCTGAGCTGGCGTAGGATTTGAGCGTGTGTGTGTGTGTGTACACCACCTCCTGAGCTGGCGTAGGATTTGTGTGTGTGTGTGTGTGTGTGTGTGTGTGTGTGTGTGTGTGTGTGTGTGTGTGTGTGCGTACACCACCTCCTGAGCTGGTGTAGGATTTGAGCGTGTGTGTGTGTGTGTGTGTGTGTGCGTACACCACCTCCCGTGCTGGCGTAGGATTTGAGCGTGCCGTACGCCAACGTCCATATTGATAAATCTCAAGGTCACCGTGGGTTTGGGTGTACGCTGGAAATTTGGTGTACGCACTTTTGATAAATGAGGGCCATCGTGTTCAGTGTGATCACAGTGAGTGTTTCTATGACCTGAAACTATACAACTATATAACAGTATGCAAAACATAAAATAAGAATATTTGTAGGATGAGACGAATGATCTCTGCTCACCATAGACAGAAACACTGAATGTTTTTGATGTCAGTTTCAGTCCTCTTATCTCTAGTTTATAATCTCCAGCATGTTCAGTTGAGATGTTTGTGATGGTCAGAGATCCAGTTTGATGATCCAGCTTCAGTCTGTCTCTGAATCTCCCGTCAGGAACATCATCATATGTGGAGAAGATTTTATCAGCTCTGCTGATTTTAGCTATCAGAGAGTTTTCATCTCTAAATCTCCACAGTATGTCGTCGTCTTCCTGTATTTCAGTGAGATCAGTGTTTAGAGTGACAGAATCTCCCTCCATCACTGACACCGACTCACCAAACACACCTGGAGAACATGAACAGGTTTTGTCACAGATTAATGCTTCTGGTGGTTTTCTGAATCCTGAAATTAGCTGCAGTATTTATCATATACATGTCAGCAGAATAACATGTACAACAGCAGCAGAGGCACTAAACAAATTGTGTTGAAATATGAATTATTTTTCTTCTTAGTTGTGTTTAATCTGCTTGTAGAGTAAAATAAATGTGTAAAGTTGTACTTTCAAACTTTCTTCTGCTCGCTTTCAATAAATGTTTTATATGAGAAATCAAGTTCACAGAATCTGTCATGGTGTTGATGCAGTAGAGAACACAGAGACCTGAATCCTAAGTAGACTGGACAGTAATCCATTCTCATAAAAAGTGTTGTTTAAACAGTAGCAGTAGCTTGTTGCTCTGAAACAGAATAAAATGCTTTTATATCTTACCATTCAGATGACAACAGCACAAGCAGAACGAAACAAACACATGAAACATTTTCTTTAAGTGTCTAGTACAGCAAAAAAACTGTTAATCTGGTGTGTGAATCTGAATCTTCCCCCACCCCGACAGAGTTCGCCCCTCCTATAGTTTACACACACACACACACACACACACACACACACACACACACACACACACACATATTGCTAGGCTCTGTTAAATGCATAAAAGTAGAAGTATATAATTTGATGATAAAATAAAGCTTAAAGATTTTTTTGTAATAATTTGTACTCTTCTGAGTCAAACTGAAACCTGCTGTGGTTTGATTTCTTCAGAAATGTGGTTTGATTTTTTTGAGTGAAAAAACAGCTTGTACATTTAGTGGATGTGCTTTGTATGTGAAGGGCTTTTTCCCATGTCCACTTACATTTAAATGTTTTCAGTGATTCAACAGAACCACTATTTTGGGTTCCCAAAGAACCTTTTATTGAACCGTTCTAAAAAGAACCATGTTTTTCTGTGAAGAAAACATGAATATTTTAAAACAAACCATTTTCCATAAACAAGCTTTTCTCCGGTATTCCATAGATGTTTAAGTTTCTGCGGTGGGATATGGGTAAAGTTAGGGACACGTGTGGTGGTGTGGGTCAGTTTTAAGGGTAAAGTTAGAGCCAGGTGTGGTGGTGTGGGTCAGTTTAAGGGTAAAGTTAGGGACAGGTGTGGTGGTGTGGGTCAGTTTAAGGGTAAAGTTAGAGCCAGGTGTGGTGGTGTGGGTCAGTTTAAGGGTAGAGTTAGGGACAGGTGTGGTGGTGTGGGTAAGTTTAAGGGTAAAGTTAGGGTCAGGTGTGGTGGTGTGGGTCAGTTTAAGGGTAAAGTTAGGGTCAGGTGTGGTGGTGTGGGTCAGTTTAAGGGTAAAGTTAGGGACAGGTGTGGTGGTGTGGGTCAGTTTAAGGGTAAAGTTAGAGCCAGGTGTGGTGGTGTGGGTCAGTTTAAGGGTAAAGTTAGAGCCAGGTGTGGTGGTGTGGGTCAGTTTAAGGGTAGAGTTAGGGACAGGTGTGGTGGTGTGGGTAAGTTTAAGGGTAAAGTTAGGGTCAGGTGTGGTGGTGTGGGTCAGTTTAAGGGTAAAGTTAGGGTCGGGTGTGGTGGTGTGGGTCAGTTTAAGGGTAGAATTAGGGACAGGTGTGGTGGTGTGGGTCAGTTTAAGGGTAAAGTTAGAGCCAGGTGTGGTGGTGTGGGTCAGTTTAAGGGTAGAGTTAGGGGCAGGTGTGGTGGTGTGGGTCAGTTTAAGGGTAGAGTTAGAGACAGGTGTGGTGGTGTGGGTCAGTTTAAGGGTAAAGTTAGGGACAGTTGTGGTGGTGTGGGTCAGTTTAAGGGTAAAGTTAGGGACAGGTGTGGTGGTGTGGGTCAGTTTAAGGGTAAAGTTAGGGACAGGTGTGGTGGTGTGGGTCAGTTTAAGGGTAGAGTTAGGGGCAGGTGTGGTGGTGTGGGTCAGTTTAAGGGTAGAGTTAGAGACAGGTGTGGTGGTGTGGGTCAGTTTAAGGGTAAAGTTAGGGCCATGTGTGGTGGTGTGGGTCAGTTTAAGGGTAGAGTTAGGGACAGGTGTGGTGGTGTGGGTCAGTTTAAGGGTAGAGTTAGGGACAGGTGTGGTGGTGTGGGTCAGTTTAAGGGTAGAGTTAGGGTCAGGTGTGGTGGTGTGGGTCAGTTTAAGGGTAGAGTTAGGGTCAGGTGTGGTGGTGTGGGTCAGTTTAAGGGTAAAGTTAGAGCCAGGTGTGGTGGTGTGGGTCAGTTTAAGGGTAAAGTTAGGGACAGGTGTGGTGGTGTGGGTCAGTTTAAGGGTAGAGTTAGGGGCAGGTGTGGTGGTGTGGGTCAGTTTAAGGGTAGAGTTAGGGTCAGGTGTGGTGGTGTGGGTCAGTTTAAGGGTAAAGTTAGGGCCATGTGTGGTGGTGTGGGTCAGTTTAAGGGTAGAGTTAGGGACAGGTGTGGTGGTGTGGGTCAGTTTAAGGGTAAAGTTAGGGTCGGGTGTGGTGGTGTGGGTCAGTTTAAGGGTAGAATTAGGGACAGGTGTGGTGGTGTGGGTCAGTTTAAGGGTAGAATTAGGGACAGGTGTGGTGGTGTGGGTCAGTTTAAGGGTAAAGTTAGAGCCAGGTGTGGTGGTGTGGGTCAGTTTAAGGGTAAAGTTAGGGTCGGGTGTGGTGGTGTGGGTCAGTTTAAGGGTAGAATTAGGGACAGGTGTGGTGGTGTGGGTCAGTTTAAGGGTAAAGTTAGGGACAGGTGTGGTGGTGTGGGTCAGTTTAAGGGTAAAGTTAGGGTCAGGTGTGGTGGTGTGGGTCAGTTTAAGGGTAAAGTTAGGGTCGGGTGTGGTGGTGTGGGTCAGTTTAAGGGTAGAATTAGGGACAGGTGTGGTGGTGTGGGTCAGTTTAAGGGTAGAATTAGGGACAGGTGTGGTGGTGTGGGTCAGTTTAAGCCAGGGTAAAGTTAGGGTCAGGTGTGGTGGTATGGGTCAGTTTAAGGGTAAAGTTAGGGACAGGTGTGGTGGTGTGGGTCAGTTTAAGGGTAAAGTTAGGGACAGGTGTGGTGGTGTGGGTCAGTTTAAGGGTAAAGTTAGGGACAGGAGTGGTGGTGTGGGTCAGTTTAAGGGTAGGGTTAGGGGTAAGGGAAGTGCCAACTGTGTAATTACAACAGAAATTAATTACAGACGTAATTACATGCAGGTATTTTTTAAAATGTAAGTACAATGTAAAAACGTATGTAAACAATAAGTGCAGTATCAAATGATTAATTACAATGTTAATACATATAGTTAAGGCCAGCTAATATAAAGTGGGTCCGTGATCGGTCTCTTCTCACTGCTCTTGGATTCTCATCCTTCCTTATCTTAACTGCACTTTAGAAATTTGATTAAAGGGCTGATTAAAGGTCAGGTGTTTTATTTCTTCCACTGCCTATACGTGTTATAAATTATTCCTGCATTCGATTCTACGTAATGCACCATAAAGCGCCGTTTGATTAGGGAGATGTCCAAAATAATAACCGAATAGGCTAGGCTACTAGTTCAGTTCTGTTGTTGCTCTCGAAACGATTTTCTTAGTTGAATAGCAATAATATATGTAGGCCCTATAATATTATTTACACAGTGTTTTACAAAGTGAACTGGGTAACGACGTTTTGTATTCAGAACCACGTTATTGTGTTCGCATATGGTATGTTTTTGTTTGTTTGTTACGGAAGCAAACTTAGTAACTGCGTCACAGGTTTAGTTTCACTTTCAGCCATTTTGTGCGGATAGGCTACACACAGCAAGACGCGTTTGTTTTACAGAATCTGCTCACATATTTGAAATGAAAATGAAGGTTGCCATTATTTTTCTCTCCATTGGTTCATGTTTTCTCTTCAAAGGTAAGCCTTAATCTACAAGATAAGTTTATTATACAAGGTAAGTTAGGCTATTTGCTACTCTCTCTTCCGGTCGATAAAAACGAACAAGAACTTCATTTTGTGCCTGCTGTAATATACTCGAGAGAAAATAATTGAATCGCTTTTATTTCGCTCGTGCTGTGCTCGAGCGTGGTAAAACATCATGTATTAGTTACAATCTTTATTTTAGGTCGACATAAAAACGAACGACGCACTCGCGCACGACGCAGTTTTGCACCAGCTCTAAAATCTTTACACTCGAACGGGATTAATTGTTTCTTAAGTAGCGTATTGAAGTTTTAACTCGGAAATTAATCAAAATGAATGTGGCTGTGATTGTATGATGTGAATACGTTATATTTTGCAAAAAAAGTGATAGGGGCCATTTTAAGGGTGTGTATGGCAGCTTGTCTATATTTAGAAATGACAAAAAAGGGGGTTTCCTGGAAATGCTTAGGTGGAGTGACTAAATAAATGAATCTAACACTTACATGACATCATATGTATAGCCTATATATTTTTCCATATACATTAATTAAGTGCATGAGCGAATCTACAAAAGTATTTGGCGCAGGGTTGCCATGCATGTTTCGTTTTTTTCACAACCCAAATTCTCAGAACTAGCGCAATTTGTTTCAGTGGGAGACACCCTTCGCTGTATCGCAAGCAATTTTAGCATTTAAACCTTTGTCTGACTATAAATAAATATATTTAAAGATAGTAACAATTGTATTTTGACTAGTGATAATTATAATTCGACTCTTCAAAATTATGGCAAGCCGTCTTAGCATTAATTACACCTTCGCATACTAGTCATAAATCAGTTTTGACTAGTCATAATTCCAGTTCAAGATATCTCCTCTGCAATTTTGACTAGTCGTTATTGCAATTAAGATATTTTTAAGTTACGTAGTATTACTGTTGCAGGTCAGCGTTGGATTCCGAAGAAAAAGATAGACGAGAGATGGGATCATCTTTAGCCGTTCACGGCATATTTATTATTTTAGCTGACGACACATCAGTCTCACGGTCAGACAGCTTTTTTTAGTCAGAGACTACCATAAATCAACTGGGACAAACATCCTCAATACGCAAATGCGTCTTTTCTCTTTTCTTTCAGTATACACTTTCAGTGCCCCCTTGTGGCATACACATATGCATAACAGTGAACAGTATAACATTATACAACTGAGGACATAATGAACATTTTAACACCCCCACTTGTACTCAGGTTGTTATACAGACAAAAACAAAAAGTAGAATGAATGTGGACCTCTGTTATACACATATCAATCTCCAAAAAGAGCACCTGCAAACCAAATCAGTTTGAATTTATTTACAGGTTTGGTCATTACATCAGCAATCATGTTATCAGTAGAACAATACATCAAGGTTACTCTTCCCTCATTCACAGTAGACCTGATAAAGTGATACTTTATGTCTATGTGCTTACATCTTCGTCTGTTTACGGGGTTTTTGGCAAGAGCGATTGTTCCCTGATTGTCCTCATGTACTACAGTTTGTGTGTACTTGTAGTTATCTATACCTCCCAGTAACTGCTCTAGGTATAAACACTCTTGTATGGTTGAAGCCAGCACCATATATTCCGCTTCACATGTTGACAGCGCAACAGTTGGCTGCTTTCTAGTCTTCCACGAGACTAGAGAGCTGTTCTGACTAAAGCCCCGTTTCCACCAAAATTACCCGGAACAATTTGTACCAGGAACTTTTTTACAGGAACTTTTCTCCCCCCCAGACCTGCAGCTGTCTGCGTTTCGACCGCGATAAAGTTCCGAGAAGATTAGGCAAATTAGTTTGGTGATGTAGGACTGCGCGACTGCTCCTCCTAGTCAGTGACAGACAAGGGCTGTCACTTTTTATTCGATATTCGAATATGCATTCGAAGATGACGTGAAATATCCGTAATCGAACTATAAATAAACTATCCGGTTTTTAAAGTGCCATGTAGCGCAATTTTTTTTACTGCCGGTGCGTTTACATGGAGCACTGTAATCAGTTTAAAAGTCCAATCTGAAGGAAAATGCTCCATATAATAAATACCTCAATCGTAATAAAAATGCCCAAACTGAATGAAATTGTAATCGTTTTGAGATGGGTGGATAAACCTTTTCATGAATCGATCAAACTAAACATTTCACCATGTAACTCTAATGGTGATCTGTTATCGTATGAGAGTTTTATGAATATCTACCAATATCCTGTCCCGTTTAAAGAATTTAAGTCTATTATAAAAGCTATTCCAAGTGGTTTAAAATGTCTGATGAAAGCTTCCCTATCCCATGAGTCATTTTCCAGACAACATTGTTTGTCATGTTTGGAAGGCATTTCCCCTTTAAGTAAAGAGTGTAATAATAAACTTATTCGTCAACTCTCTCAGTCAAAAAACGTAATTACTCCAAAAGGGAAATTTTTCTGGAATTCTATAATAGATAATATTCATTGGAGAAAAACATGGTTACTGCCATATAAATATTGCATACCAAATAAAATGAGAGAAGTGCACTTTAAAATTTTGCATAATATATACCCTTGTAATGCCCTTTTGTCCAAATACTGTGATGTAACCGATACATGCACCTTCTGTAAAATTGAAAGTGAAAACATCTGTTATTTATTTTTCTTTTGTAACATATCTTCAATTTTCTGGAATGATTTGAGCTCTTATTGTTTTTCTAAAATTAATATGAACTATAATCTATGCTTGAAGGATGTCATTTGTCTTTTTGAAAACCCAAACAAATCTTTAGAATCTACTGTAAACTTCCTTATCCTTGCAGCTAAATTTTATTTTCACAAACAAAGATTTCTTAAGAAAATTCCGTCTATTATTGATTTCTTATGTGAAGTACGATATTTAATCAAAACTCTAAGATTGATCGATAATAGAAAATGTACGTCTTTTTTGAAGAAATATGATGAGATCTTTCATGTAACATGATTAATGTTTTGTTTTTGTTGTTGTTTTTTTTTTGTTGTTGTTTTTTTCCCCTCTCTTTACGTTCCTCCATTTCATTTCTGTCCTATGTCTGTGCGAAATGAGTTTACTTGACTAATATGTACATTGTTGGAAATGTTACATTTCTAAGAGATGTATTTGCAATAAAAAAATTAAAAAAAAGAGCACACAAGCATGACGAGAGGAAAATACATTTTTCTGAGGGATAAACTTTTTATTTCATAAGAATTTATGAAGATAATGTTGGCATAATGACACTGTCCCTACGCCTATGTAAGCAAACAATCATTAACTACTTCAACTGCGCCTGACATTAGAATTAATTTTTTCTGAGATGATTATTACACTTTACAACAAATGAATAGCTTTTATAAAACCGCATAAGTCCTGGTGGCCGTTGAGAGTTGCTATGGCATCCGTAAACACATTCCAGCTGCTGGAGATGACGGCGTTGTAGATAATTGAATATATTCGAATGCATTGCTTGATATTTTAATTCCGTTCAATTAACGTTAGATTTTTTTTTTTAAAATGACAGCCCTAACGGACAGTAATAATTTTTGTGTGTACCGATTGAAAGATTTAGTGGACTGTTTACATGAGACGTTATCTAAACCGATCTGGTGTTTACATGTGATGACTTTCAATCGCAATCATTTTGTCACATGCAGTTTGTCTGCCGCATCAAAAATGTCGCCGCTGTTTTCTCCAGCAGCTGGAATGTGTTAACTGAAGCCATAGCAACTCTTAACGGCCACCAGGACTTATACAGTATTATATTATAAGCTATTTATTTGTTTAAATAATCATCTGAGAAAAAAAAAATTATTCTGTTCGGCGCAGTTAAAGTAAAAACTGCCTGTGGCAATATACGCTGTGTCATTACTCCAACATTATCTTCATAACTTACGAAATAAAAAGTTAACCCCTCAGAAAAATTAACTTTCCTCTCTTAACATGAGCGCGGCGTGTAAGACTGATTATTACTGAACGTAGACCGAACCTCGCAAAAGACTTTTAAAAATGCCGAGTTGAACTAAAATGCTGCCTGAGCTCAACCAATCAGCATGTTCAGCGCCCAAGTCCTGCCCTCGAAAGTTCCTGAACTTTGAAAAAGTACTATCTCGCGAGCAGGGCCGTTTGGAGGGGGAAATATTTACCCGGAACTTCATTTAGACCCTGGTTCCTGCGGTCTAAACACACCGAGTACCACCCAAAGTTCCTGGTTCCTGGGTAAAGTTCCTGTGGTGGAAACGGGGCTTTTGTCTCTCACAGCAGTTTTCCGTAGTACTGCGCCTATCACTGGTATCAGCTGCCCAGTCAGCATCACTGTAGGCTTGCATACCTAGTTTCTCAGTCATTTCTCCTAAAACTCAACCCCTTTTCTACTGTACCTTTGAGATACCTAAGTACATGCTTCACAGTGACCCATTGTTCCTCTGTAGGTTCAGCAAAATACTGTGATAACCTGCTCACTACGAAACTTAAATCTGGTCTGGTGCAAGTAGTCAGATATATAAGACTTCCTACAGCTTCTCTGTACATTCTTACATCTTCCATCTTTACTGCATTCTCAGTATACTCTAACTTTTGCTCGCAGGGCGTTTCTCTGGTCCTACAGTCTTGCATATTAAATGTGTTACCAAACGGGGTAATATCTTGTTAGTGTACTTTTCCTGTGTCATTTTTACACACCCATCTGATTGACTGAAATCGATACCCAGAAAATCTTTGAGTTCACCCAGATCTTTCATTTTAAACTTTTCTGCAAGCATCTCTTTCACTTCATTCAGTTTCTCTTGACTGCTTGCAGCAATGATTAAGTCATCGACCCATGTAATTATGATCACTTTTCCTTCTTTAGACTCTTTGGCGTAAACACAGTGGTCGGCTGGGTTTTTTGTGAACCCATTCTCAGTAAGACAATCGTGCAAAACCTTATTCCAATTTCGCCCCGATTGTTTTAAGCCGTAAAGTGATTTCTCTAGCTTGTAAACAATACCCTCTTTCTCTTGGTAACCCTCTGGTGGATTGATGTAGATTTCATAGTCTATGGGAGCGTGTAAGTACGCTGTTTTCACGTCCATTTGGTGCAGGAGTAAATTTTCCTGTGCTGCTTTCTGTAGCACTACCCTTACACTCGTCAAGTCCACCGTGGGTGAAAATGTCTCCTCATAGTCTATTCCCATTCTCTGGTTGTAACCCTTGGCCACAAACCATGCTTTGTATTTTTCTTTTCCATCTACATCAACCTTGATAGAGTAAACCCATCTACCCCCCACTGTTTTCTTGGCTATTGGCAGCGTCGTCGGAGTAAACGTTTTGTTCTCGTTTAGAGACTGGATTTCCTCATCCAATTGCTTTTACCCATTCTTTTGAGTTTGTTGACCTCATTGCTCCCTCAAAAGTCTGTGGAATACCACACACCGCTCTGCAGCAATAGTCTACCGTGATATTAGCCCCGTCACTATCACTGTCTTCAGTTACGAAGTCATCTAAGTAACTCAGTGTTTTTCTTTCTCTAGTCGGAAATCTCCTACTCTGGGGTTCACCATTTGTCACACTCTGTTGTGTTTGATTGTGGTCACTAGACCTCATTACTTCACCTGGACTATCGCAATGTGTACTCCTACTCTGTACACTTGGCTCTGGAGCATTTTCGTTACCCTTACTCTGTGTAGCCTCATGAGTCCTAGGATTCACACTGCTGTAGCCATCACTTAGATATGGCTCGCATGTTTGTGTCTGTTTCTCCACAGCTATCTTGCTCACAAACTTCACTAGCCTGTGTTTTTGTACTTTGTTTGTATCTGGATGATACACCAAATACGCCAGGCTGTTCTTGTCGTAACCTATAAAACGACCCTGGTCACATCTGGAGTCAAATTTTCCCTTGTCCTGTTTGTACGTGTAGCATACAGATCCAAACTTTTGCATTTTAGACACATTAGGCTTCTTTTCTGTCAACAGCTCATAAGGGGTCTGCCCTGTACGCCTGTTAAAACACCTGTTGCGTACCACTGCTGCTGTCTGCACCGCATAGTGCCATAGCTGTTTTGGTAGTGCACTTTCGGCTATCATGCATCTACCCATCTCAAAAAGAGTACGCCAACCTCTCTCTGCCGTTCCGTTCTGGTGTGGGGAATATGGAGCCGACGTTTCATGTCTAATTTTGCTTTTCCTCAACAATGCTTGAAAATCACTGTAAGTAAACTCTGTTCCGTTGTCGGATCTCATGCACGTCACTTTCCCGTAAGGGGATACATCTGCTTGGAACTTTTCAGTAGCCTGTACGGTGTCACTTTTCCTCTTTAGGAAATATACAAATACTGCGCTTGAGTAATCGTCAATGAATGATTGCACATATTTGTTACCATCTATCGACTCTGTGGCTACCGGACCTGCAAGATCTGTGTGTACTATCTTTAAGGGAGCCTTTGCTCTGGTATCAGGGTTCCTATTTCTGGTTTGGGCAAATTTTTCCTGAATACACACCTCACACTCTTGTTCGGGTTTGCATGCCTTACCCTTGATCTGCATACCTTCAACTACATCCTGCAACTTAAGAACATCGTCATAGTTACAGTGGCCTAAAATCTCGTGCCATGTTTGTATGTTGTGACATGCATTACACTTATCATTAGATTCAGCCCCGGTGTGCAAATAATACAACTTGCCATATACATGAATGTTGAATCTGGCACCGTCTCTGGTTATCAGGGCATCTTTATCTTCTTTGAAGACAACCGTAGCCCCACTTGTGGTCGCTGTCTTCACTGAAAAGATGCTTTGGGGGTATGACGGTACAAACAAAGTGTCTTTCAGCACCGCCTTGCGTTGCTGTCCTCCACTGTCGATGAGGGAAACCTCAGCATTTCCCTTCCGCTGAGCGACCCCGTTGCACCGAGTGCCGTATGCCAGCTCGACACTGTGTGTTTCTGGCCTGAAAGCGCTGTCAAAACTCTTGAACATGGTAATGTCTGTGATGATATGAGAGGTAAGCCCCCGTGTCCACCATCAGACCCTTCTCCTGAATGTTGCATGTAGGCCGCCACTGGACACCGGTCACTTCATCTCTCATTTTGAACACATAGTCCTCAACATCTTCTGAGGCTTTACTCACACCATCCTTTTTGTCTTTAACGCCCTTGTCCTTACGCCTACATGTTGCGTCTTTGTGTGTGTCGCTTCTGCAGATACTACACCACGCTTTCTGTCGACATGCTTTCGCTCGATGGCCTTTTGTACCACACTTGAAGCATACTATCTCTGTTTTGTCCCTGACCCAGCCACGTGCACTCGTCTTTGCGGGCTGCCGTCTGGTCTCCCCTTGAGTTTTCATCACGCTGTCGCTCGACTCAGCTGCTTTTATCTTTTCTGTTTCTTCAAAACTACGTAGTTTAGTCTTGAACTCCGCGAACGTGATTGTGTCATCTTTATGCGCCACATGTATTGCGAACGGCTTAAAACTCTCAGGCAATCTCTTTAAGACCATAGCCACGAGCAGTCCATCTCCTAACGTTTCACCTGCGTTTCGCAGTGCCGTGATGGCTGTCTCTGCTCTGATGATATAGTACATTACACTTTCATCATTTGCCTTTTGAAGCGATGTCAACGTGGTGTACAAGCTGATTATGCGGGGCTTTCCCCTCCCTGCATAATACCCTCTCAATATTTCCAGGGCTTTTCTTCCGTCGTTGGGCGCATCCCTCATAACTAGTGAGAGGCTTTCATCATCTAACAGTAAAATCAACTCGGCATATGCGTCAGCATTTTTCTTTGCATTCGCTGCTATCTTGGCTTCTGACGGCGGTTCTTTTAGCACAGTGTCCTTTAGCCCTGATAAATGAAAATGTCCCAACATTTTAGTCTCCCAAAGTTCATACTTAGTCTCATCTCCGTTGAATGCCAGTCGAGGTAAACTGTACGTCCTCTGTTGTTCCGCCATGTTAGCACGCGGTCTGTCGCGACTTTCTAAACGGTGGAAAACAACAAACTTTTCTCCCGAACAACTTCTGGGCCCATAACCTGTTAAGTTACGTAGTATTACTGTTGCAGGTCAGCGTTGGATTCCGAAGAAAAAGATAGACGAGAGATGGGATCATCTTTAGCCGTTCACGGCATATTTATTATTTTAGCTGACGACACATCAGTCTCACGGTCAGACAGCTTTTTTTAGTCAGAGACTACCATAAATCAACGGGGACAAACATCCTCAATACGCAAATGCGTCTTTTCTCTTTTCTTTAAGTATACACTTTCAGTGCCCCCTTGTGGCATACACATATGCATAACAGTGAACAGTATAACATTATATACAACTGAGGACATAATGAACATATTTTAACAGATATCTACAATGTGATTGTGACTAGTCATAATATGGATTGAAGATATCTACAATGTTAATTTGACTAGTCATAAAATACATTCAAGATATCTATAATGCTATTTTGACTAGTCATATTCTTCCATTGACTTCCATTGGAAAATATTTCCAGATATCTTCAAATAAGTTTTGACTAGTAGAAATTGTATTAAAGATATCTGTAATTGTTTTTATACTAGGCATAATTCTAATTAGATATATCTCAAATTACAATTGTATTAGTCATAATTAAATTAGAGATCTCTAACTGAATTATTACTAGTAAAAATTATAATTAGAGATATCTCTGGTTTATCTCTGGTATCTACCATATCAACTGGTTTTTGACTAGTCATAATCACATTTAAGATATCTTTAATTCATCAATTTTAAAGATATCTAAAATACATACGTGTAGATATCTGCAAATAATTTCTTACTAGTCAAATTATAATTGAAGAGATCTTGAATTTGATTTTTGTCTAGGCAAAACTTCATACGAGATATCTTGAATTGGAATTCTTCCTAGTCAAAACTCATTTAAAGATATCTGTAATTTAATTATAGATATCTCTGTCTGATTTTCGACTAGACAGATCTTTCTTTGGAGATATCTGCAATTAGCTTTATGACTAGGAAGAATATAAATGTAGATATCTGGAATTAACATTCTGACTAGTCAAAACTCATGTCAGGAGTTTGGTTTGATTTCTCTGGCTTTACTCTTCTCTGTACGCTTTCTCTCAGCTGTTCGCTATATTAATTACCGGCCGCGCTCTTTGCATCTCACACCTGTCCCTCCTGATCACCTTGCTATTTAATTCTCATGCTCTTCTTCCCTCTTTGTCGGGTTATTGTTTGTTCTTTCATGCCGGCAACTAACATCTTGTCCTCTTATGCTCGCCTAGTCCTGTTTTGCCGCGTGTGTGTGGTTCAAGAGGATTTTCCCCTGGGTTCTGCGGCTTTCCAGTCTGCTCTTCAGCACCGCCGTATCAGCCAAGTGAGGTGTGCGTTCCGACGCGTCCTGCGTGCGCTCCCTGGCCAGCAGTACCCGTTACCAGGCTACCCGCCAGCTCTTTATATGGACTCTTTAGTTTGTCTCTCCTGATCTGAGTCTGCCTTTATGGCTGGTAACTGGCAGTCAGCCTTATTTACCCTTTTTCCCGTTTCAGTAAATTACTATATTACCAGCATTCACTTTTGGGTCCTTTCTACATTGTGACAAAACATGCATGCAAATATGGATGCTGCACATTGGTGGTGGTTGAGGAGATTCCCCTCTTCTATGTAAAGCGCTTTGAGTGCCTTGAAAAGCGCTATATAAATCGAACAAATTATTATTATTATATGCCTTAGCTACGCCACACCTTTAACATTTTCTTAACCAATCCTACCGCGGAAAAAAATTGTCATCTGCTATATTGTTTAATAATTGTATAATAAAAGTCCTGCGTCTTTGGTCATTTTAAACTCCTTCATAGAGAAGGAAATCAAACGTATGAAAATAAAAATGTACCTGGGACATGTGTAAAAGTGACATATAATATGCTGAGATCAAGAAGGTGGTTGTCTTATTCTAGGCTATATATTAAAGTAATAAATAATTAATAATTAGTAATTTATTAATAATAAATGTCATTGATGACTAACCCTAATGTAGTTCTACACCCGTAAGACCTCCATTCATCATCGGAACACAGTTTAAGATATTTTAGATTTTAGTCCCAGAGCATATGCAGTCAATGCCCACTATACTGTCCATGTCCAGAAAGGGAATAAATTGATTAGAATCTCTTGAAGCATCAAAAATACATTTTGGTCCAAAAATATCAAAAACTATGACTTTATTCAGCAATGTGTTCCTCCAAAAAGATTCAAACTCAGTTCAAATTCAGTTAATGAATCAGTGAATCAATCAATGATTTGGGTCACCAATGTCACGTGATTTCATCAGTTTGGCAGTTTGATGCGATCCGAACTGCTGAAATCACGTGACATTGGCGACAATCATCGTTCTTCCTCATTGCAAAAAAAATAAAAAATAAAAATAAAATAATTAAAGCTGCGAGTATCGATGACGGGTCCAAGCCGGTGGCACCGACACCCCGGTGGCTTCAGACAAATTTTGCACAACAGGCAATATGCATTTAAACAGGAGAGTATTTTAAAATCGCTCAAATATGCCACATTTACCACAGCAGCTGGTGCCGCTATGACCACAAGCCACACCCATGATGTAATTTAAATATAGATTAATTCTAATATAATATGATATAATAGGTAATTTTCAAATATGTGCAGTTATCTTTTGCAGCTCAAAATGTTGTAAGTCCAGAAGGCCTGTATTTAATTCAAGGTAATTTACAATTACTAAACTAATTATATAAAACTATATTGTTAATGTTAATTGTGGTGTTATGTTATCGCTTAACTTGACATTTTTAATTTATCACATCCCCCTTATCATCTGATACTGAGTTTGTTACTCTTTGTCTGTTGCTGTATTATGTTACTGCCTAATTTGCTCTGCATTTATCTCTTCTTAGTTTTCTATTGTTCTGCCTATGATGCTTTTCTTATTAGGGGCCAAGCACCGAAGGTGTAGCCTGACAAGCCAGACCCACATTAAGATGTTTGGTCTGGAAACTCACCATAGACAGGGCTCAATCCGAGGGGCGGGATAAACGGTTGTCTTTCAAACTCCCTCTGCACACGATAGGATAGCGCTACACCAACCGGAGCAACGACGGTGAAGGGGAGCTCGCTGACTGATTAAACATTCACCGTATCCGGTCGGCTAAACTCTGAACACATCTTCCCTTTTTAAGAATGACTTCAGTGCCGCTCTTTGTTCTTTTCTCAGAGGAAAGCTTAACGCCAAGTCTTCCGGAGGCGCGGGCAGAGCTGATTCGAGAGACCGCCGCCGTTCGCCAGTTTCTGTGTTACTAGAAGCACGCAAACGCAACTCGGCCGTCGTAATTATGGCCCCGCCCGCCGACTCTATACACGATGTGATTGGGCCGTCTAGATTCTGAGGAATACAGCTCAGATAGGAATTGAGAGTTGCTAGACCACATTTGCGGGCAAATTAAATTTGCTGCCGCTAGGGTGTCTAGATTTCTAGGCTACCGAAGGTGCGGAGGCACCTATTGTAATCGTAGCCGTTCCTATTAGTATGGTAAAAAGTTGTGAAATTTGGCACACAGATAGAGGACAGTCCCATCTATCCCTCTAGCGCCACCGCCTGTCCAAAGTTGCACTTATGTTTATGCTAATAACTTTTGAACCATAAGGGCTAGAAACAAAATTATTTTTCCCTTGATTCCTTGGCTCAAGCCGATTCGATTGCACCCTATGACGTCATTTTCCATCATGAAAATTTTCCCGCCATTTTGAATTTTCCAAAAAAGCTACTTTTTCGAACTCCTCCTAGGCCGTTGTTCTGATTTTCACGAAAATTGAACCAGATCATCTTCAGACCATGCCGACAAAAAGTTATTAAAGTCAAGTTGATTAGTTGAATCGTTTTTGAGAAATGCGCAAAGAAATTTTACGTAGCAGTTGCAAAAATATTCTTAAGGCTGTATCTCTGCAATGCTTTATCGTATTCAACCCAAACTTGGTACATGTCATCACGAGCATGACTTGAAGTGATCTGCTGCATTTCGGTGCAGTGCCACCTACTGGTTCGGAGATACAAAAAATGGCTATTTTGGCTTATAACTTCTGATGGGTTTTTCCAAAAATCATAAAAGTGGTCTTGTTAGATTCGGGACATCATGCCGAGTCGATAAATATCCAATTATCCCGTATCACCCATTTTGGGCGTCGGCCATTTTGAATTTTATCCTAAAAATGCTGTATTTTACGAATGCATTAGCATATAATTACGCAACTTATGTGTCTTCTGCACCATGCCCTGAAGGTGCTCAAAAAGTTTTGGGGCAGTGCCACCTTGTGGTCAAAATGTATAACAAAATGTACACAAAGGCTAATAACTTTTGAATAAATTAACCTATTATGATGAAACTGGTCATAATACATTCCTTGGCTACTGTTGAGAACATAGATATCAGTTTTTGCCATATTTGGTAAAACGTCCTCTCCTCCATCTTGTTATTAGTTAAAAACCTACTTTTTCAAACTCCTCCTAGGCCGTTTCTCTGATTTTCACCAAAATTGACTCGTATCATCTTCAGCCCATCCCGACACAAAGTTATTGATTTCACATCAATAGATTAAATAGTTTTTGCTTAACACAGCGACGAAGCTGAGGCATGATGCCAAAATGACTCTTAAGGTTGTATCTCTGCAATGTTTTGACATATTGACAGCAAACTGTGCATGTGTCATTGTTACCTCACCCTGACCACACCACATTCATTTGGTCACAGCGGCACCTATAGGTAAAAAGTGATACATTATTAATTTTTAACTTTATGTATAATTGTATATCTTTTTTGCCTCAGCTTATGTTAATAGGTCTTTAATGGTTCATTTTTGCAGCTGGTCACTCCCAGCCATGCTGGCATATCTAATTTTCTTCTTTGCGCTGAGGCATGATGCCAAAATGACTCTTAAGGTTGTATCTCTGCAATGTTTTGACATATTGACACCAAACTGTGCATTTTTGCAGCTGGTCACTCCCAGCCATGCTGGCATGTCTCATTTTCTTCTTTGCGCTTGGCCCTGGAATTGCTGCTTGCAGCTATATTTATTATTATTATTATTATTATTTTTATTATTATTTAACTGTTAATGCTATTTGATTCTATTACTGCTTCTGTCTTTATATTTTATTTGAAATGCTTTTCCTTCTATGTTCCTTTGTTTTTGTTTAGTTTTCTTTGGATTTTTATCTGGCTTTTTGTAAAGCACTTTGGTCAGTCGAGTGGCTGTTGTAAACGTGCTATATAAATAAATTGACTTTGACCTTGATTGTTAGTGCCCTACAAATTAAGTTGAATTCACTATTCATTATCCTAACACTTCTCTTCATGTGTTTTTGACCTACCTTAGCTACTTATGCAATTAAGCATGCTTTCATTTCAATATTTGTGGCATCTAATAAAAAAAATTGTATTACAAAATTAACAAATGGAGCCAAATCACAGAAACTGCAGCAATGATTTTAATATTAGTGTCAGGTAAGAGTAAGATGCGTGTCTAAATTTTATGGAAGTTTATTATAAACTTTATCATAAAATTTACTTAGACGGATTGGGTAAACCCAGCCTGATCTGCCAGCGATTTGACTTCGCCCTGCAACACAGTCTGAAAACCCATACATTCATTTCTACTGCTTCTGTTACACTTTTGCGGGAACCAATCACAGACTAACTTATCCATTTGGCATGCTTTTGGCGGGTTTAACACGATGACGGATAGATAAACGATGGATTGTTGCTCATTGATCATGGCTCTTGTAGTCTGTTTAGTTGACTATCCAATTGCATACAGTCATTCGAATAATGCTCGTTGATCACACCTCTTGTGCAGTAGATAATACAGAGCAGACTCCCCAGACCAATGTTCAATTTTAAATTGAGCTTATAAACTAGAAAATCATGTGAAATTGACTTTTTAAATCAATTTGATTTATATCAGTAAATAATTAATTTAAAGACATATGTGTCTTTTCAAACACAGCAAATGACCTTCTGTAAAGCCAATGTATAGAAAACAAACACACACACATACACACATGCAATTTCAAGCATGCTTGAGTTACAACAACTTCCTGTGTCATGGCGAATCATCAACATTTGTGAGGCCGCCACGGACACACCCTTCAGGGAAAACTCAAGATCTTCCCAATTTAACGCCACAAAGGCCTTTAGATTAGACTGTGCAAATACGATGTTGATATGATTCAATCTCTAGGAGGGGTTTGTTAAAGTACAACGTCTGGCAATGGCAAAAACTGCACCAATTTACTAAAGAAAATTAAAAATATCTCACTTCCTGTTGGTTTTTCAGATTTGGCGCCTTGGGTCTTTTTTGTAGGTATTGGGCTGTTGGATGCGTCTACCGAATTTTAATACTCACACATGAAGCGTAGCGCGAATTATGCTTAATTTATTTTGTAGGTGGCGCTATCGAACCATTTTGCCACACCTAATTCTGAAACCCATATCAGATGTCTATTTTCACCACTTCTTATGCGTGTGCAAAGTTTCATGAGTTTTCATGCGTGTTTAGGCCCTCAAAAATGTAATTCATTTGGGGGAAGAAGAATGATGGACTGAGCAATTACAATAAGGTCCTCACACCTTAAGCCCTAAATATCTGATTTCCTGTTGGTCGGAGCTAATGACTGTAAATTAGAAAGTTGTCAGGCTCAAAGAGAACAATATATATACTGTTTGGTGTTTGGAGTTTGGTGACTGAACATAAAACTTACCCCCCCCCCACCACTTTTGACAAAAGATTGCATTACTTTTGTCAAAAGATGGCGCTACTGAGCTCCTCCACCACGCCCGTTTTCAAATCTTTGCACATATATATGGGATAGCATGTCTGATGTGTGTATTGAGTTTCATGCAATTTGAAGCATTTTAAGAGTCTCAAAAGCAGCGAAAAAGAATTTTATAGATTGATGTGTTGCCGTGGCAACAGTATTTACAATATAAAGAAGTGCTGCTATGTTTTGACATTATACTGATGAAGTTTAAAGTAAATCGGGTAAAAATAAGATGGTGATTTCAAAGCATTTTGAAAGTGACACACTTCCTGCTGCCAGTTGGTGGCGCTATAACTTTGACTCACGATAGTCACATCCATGTGATTGGCCTCTTACAACGAACACACAGCTGAAGTTTCATCCAAATCAGTTAATGTATGCAGAATTTATAACACACTTCCTGTTTCCCTTTTCTCGCCATAAATTTGTCTCCTCGCCATGGCCTAACCGTTTGAGATATCAAAAATCCGCTCACAATTTAGCATCCTCAGTGTCTTGACTTCATGCTGACCGAGTTTGTTGCTGATCGGGTCAATCGCCTAGAAGGAGCATGTTAAATTCCAGAGCATTAGTGATGTCCGGTTCGCGAACGAATCGTTCTTTTTAACCGGATCTTTATAGTGAACCGGTCGAACCAGTTCACCAAATCGAACTGAATCGTTCTAAACGGTTCGCGTTTCAAATCAGGGCTGATCCCACAAGTTACTATAGTTATTAACTTTCTGACATGAGTGACAGTTTCTCAAACTAGAAATAAAACTAATATCTTGAAGTAGATGCTGTAACTCCTATCGTTAGCTGAAGTGAGACATGTTTTGCCGAGAGAGCTGATGAACTCACGAGCAGCTGATACTGAGCATGCGCGAGTAACCGAACGTAGCGGTTCTCGGATCAGCAGTACGGAATCAAAAACCGTTTCTGTCGGACACGTTCGATACTGAGAACCGATGAGCCGACGAGCTGCGCATGCGTGTTATTTGTTCAGAGGAACGAAATACCTGTGCGAAATACAGGTTAAGTGTATAAAACTAATCACGCTTGGAAACATCATAAAGCTGTCTCATCACTGTATTATTTAAAAGTTTGGAAACAATGGATTGTAAAACGGTAAAATTAAACATTTATTTGTTTTATCAATAATGCATGATATTTTCAGGAACAGCTTTTATCTTATTTAATTTCTAAATCGATACACATTTTAAAATGTAATCAAAACAGTAGGTTTGATATAGACTATTCAGCTTGCAGCAGTTCGCAGCTCAGCACCCTGTGCTCAACACACACACACACACACACACACACACACACACTGATACAGCGATTCTCGAGTCAGATCGACTGGGTTGCAACAGTTCTCGGATCACCAGTACAGAATCGAGAACCGTTTCTATCGGACACGTTCGATCTTTCGGACATGTTCGATTCTGAGAACCGGTGAGCGGAGATACTGAGCATGCGTGATAGCGTCGTAACCGAACTGTTTCTCTCGGACTGGGACAGCTGATGCTGATAATACATGAGCACGGGTGAACTGAGGATTTGTGTTAGTAGACTATTATGTCAATGTAAGTTTATTTAATCTGTGTAAAACATCAGTGTGTGCACGACAGTGACAGTGACAGTCTCTCAAACTAGAAATAAAACTAATATCTTGAAGTAGATGTTGTAACAATCGATTCAGTTCGATTTGGTGAACTGTATTGAGTGCTGTTGCAAAACATAAAAAAATGTATCCAAGATGATGATGATGTCAATAATAATTATTATAATACTTAATTTTGATTACAAATACTTTATAGGGATGTGTTTGAATGTATTTTCATCCGCCGGGATGATAGAAATGACGTCATTACGTAACGACGTAAAAGAACCGGTGATCCGTTTTTTTTAACCGGATCATTGAAACGAACTGTCCGAAAGAACCGGTTTGCGGAAAAGAACCGAACTTCCCATCACTACAGAGCATGCATTTTCTGAACAACCCATAATAGCTCATTTCCTGTTGGGCTGACGCATAAATTAGTGCACAAACGTTGTTTGGCCCGATGAGATCTATATGTGTACCGAGTTTCATACATGTACGTGCAAGTGTGTTTGATATTTGGACCAAGTTTTCAGACCCCAATTGATCTGCCACGCCCGGGTACCAGCTTTAGTCTGGCCCTGATGGCCGCAGATTCCGATGTGTGTGCAAAGTTTCAAGAGTTTTCGAGCATGATAAGGGCCCCGAAAGTGCCCGAATAGTCGAAAAAACTAAATTGGCTTTAGAAGAACAATAGGGCTCTGCGCCCTTTCAGGGCTTGGGCCCTAATTATGTGTGTAACAATTACATACATACAAATATAACATTTAAGTGAAGATCTTGGGTTTGACCCCAGACACTACTTTGTGGTTACACACCTAAGATTTTCACTTACTATTATATTTGCATATGTGTAAATGTTATCCACATAACTAGGTGTTTTTTGCAGTGAGGAAGAACAACCCTGCATTTTAATGTGCATACTATCCAACCTAAATAGTATGTAAAATTAGTAATTCAGTCTATATTTTACAGTATTGTACAGTATAAGTCTTGTGACAATGCGTAGTCTATGCAAAACCGTCCAATGTTTGTCATTCTAAGTATACATATATGACAACAAGCATACACATGTAATAGTAATAACAATACTTATGTGTATTTGTCAAATGGTAGACATTTGAATTTGAAAATTAATGTCAAATAATTTATAACGGTGTTAAATTTGATTTTGAGTAACATAAAATAAAATAATTTGAGTCTGTTTTTTTGTTCATACAATATTCAAATGGTAGCCTAACCAAAATGGCTTGGTTGCCAACATTCTTCAAAATATCTTCTTTTGTGTTTCAAAGAATTCATACAGGTTTGAAATGACACGAGAGTGAGTAAATGATGACAGCATTTAAAGCAGTAAATTTACTTTACTGCATCCTAGCTCAAAATCATCAGTGCTTTACTGTCAAGTGCATTTCTGTGTGACAAAAGTGGAAGAAAAAAAAAGGTGTTTGGGGGGTAAAATCTGTGTTAATTTGGGCAAGGTTGCCTGCAAAATTCGCACTCATGGGTCTATATATTATATAATAGTCGCTTCAACCCACGGACTAGGCAACACAGTGCAGTTGAGCTCTGTTGACATTTGACAACAAGGGTTATGTGTCACTCCGTTGCTCTGATTGGTTGTAGGTCTGTCCAATTGATGTCTTTCCTGGTTCGGTTGAAACGCCCCATAATCACAGCCCAATGGAGCAGTGTCAGACTCATATTCTGACTAGAATTGAGTATGACCACGTCAGGCTAAAGTTTATCTGCATTTGCAGTAAATTAAAAAAATATCTATCATTATTTGTCCCTGTCTTAGTTTTATTTATTTACTCAAATTTAAGGTAAACCTTAGCCTGACAAGCCAGACCCACATCAAGATGTTTGGTCTGGAAACTCACCATTAACAGCTCAATCTGAGGGGCGGATAAACGGTTGTCTTTCAAACTCCCTCTGCACGCGATAGGATAGCGCTACAACCAACCAGAGCAACGAAGGTGAAGCGGAGCTAGTTGATAGATTAAACATTCGCCGTATCCGGTCGGCTAAACTCTGAACACATCTTCCCTTTTTAAGAATGACTTCAGTGCCGTTCTTTGTTCTTTTCTCAGAGAAAAGCTTAACTCCAAGTCTTCCAGAGTCGCGGTCAAAGCTGATTCGAAAGACCGCCGTTCGCCAGTTTCTGTGTTTACTAGAAGCACTCAGAAGGGTATTGAGAGTTGCTAGACGACACTCACGGGCAGATTAAATTTGCTGCCGCTAGGGTACGTCTAGATTTCTAGGCTAGCAGAACCCATATACGTCACTCACAACAGTCTGAGGGCAACAACAGCGCCACGCCAAAGTCTAATGCCGGAAGTGGGCGGAGCTGATTTATCTTCGTAAACATTGCTCTATTTGGAGCGTTTCAAGCCCAAAGTTTAAACAATGTTAATAATTTCAAGTATTTTATTAATAAGTTCTAATTGAAGATAGATAGAGAGATGATAGATAGGCTAGATAGATATACTCACTCATAGTTAAATCATATAAATATGTTTTAAAATAAACAATACTGGATAACAATACAAAATAAAATAATGTACAGTCTTGTTCAAAATAATAGCAGTACAATGTGACTAACCAGAATAATCAAGGTTTTTAGTATATTTTTTATTGCTACGTGGCAAACAAGTTACCAGTAGGTTCAGTAGATTCTCAGAAAACAAATGAGACCCAGCATTCATGATATGCACGCTCTTAAGGCTGTGCATTTGGGCAATTAGTTGAATTAGTTGAAAGGGGTGTGTTCAAAAAAATAGCAGTGTGGCATTCAATCACTGAGGTCATCAATTTTGTGAAGAAACAGGTGTGAATCAGGTGGCCCCTATTTAAGGATGAAGCCAACACTTGTTGAACATGCATTTGAAAGCTGAGGAAAATGGGTCGTTCAAGACATTGTTCAGAAGAACAGCGTACTTTGATTAAAAAGTTGATTAGAGAGGGGAAAACCTATAAAGAGGTGCAAAAAATGATAGGCTGTTCAGCTAAAATGATCTCCAATGCCTTAAAATGGAGAGCAAAACCAGAGAGACGTGGAAGAAAACGGAAGACAACCATCAAAATGGATAGAAGAATAACCAGAATGGCAAAGGCTCAGCCAATGATCACCTCCAGGATGATCAAAGACAGTCTGGAGTTACCTGTAAGTACTGTGACAGTTAGAAGACGTCTGTGTGAAGCTAATCTATTTTCAAGAATCCCCCGCAAAGTCCCTCTGTTAAAAGAAAGGCATGTGCAGAAGAGGTTACAATTTGCCAAAGAACACATCAACTGGCCTAAAGAGAAATGGAGGAACATTTTGTGGACTGATGAGAGTAAAATTGTTCTTTTTGGGTCCAAGGGCCACAGGCAGTTTGTGAGACGACCCCCAAACTCTGAATTCAAGCCACAGTACACAGTGAAGACAGTGAAGCATGGAGGTGCAAGCATCATGATATGGGCATGTTTCTCCTACTATGGTGTTGGGCCTATTTATCGCATACCAGGGATCATGGATCAGTTTGCATATGTTAAAATACTTGAAGAGGTCATGTTGCCCTATGCTGAAGAGGACATGCCCTTGAAACGGTTGTTTCAACAAGACAATGACCCAAAACACACTAGTAAACGGGCAAAGTCTTGGTTCCAAACCAACAAAATTAATGTTATGGAGTGGCCAGCCCAATCTCCAGACCTTAATCCAATTGAGAACTTGTGGGGTGATATCAAAAATGCTGTTTCTGAAGCAAAACCAAGAAATGTGAATGAATTGTGGAATGTTGTTAAAGAATCATGGAGTGGAATAACAGCTGAGAGGTGCCACAAGTTGGTTGACTCCATGCCACACAGATGTCAAGCAGTTTTAAAAAACTGTGGTCATACAACTAAATATAAGTTTAGGGATTCACAGGATTGCTAAATCCCAGAAAAAAAAATGTTTGTACAAAATAGTTTTGAGTTTGTACAGTCAAAGGTAGACACAGGCTATTTTTTGAACACACCCCTTTCAACTAATTGCCCAATTGCACAGCCTTAAGAGCGTGCATATCATGAATGCTGGGTCTTGTTTGTTTTCTGACAATCTACTGAACCTACTGGTAACTTGTTTGCCACGTAGCAATAAAAAATATACTAAAAACCTTGATTATTCTGGTTAGTCACATTGTACTGCTATTATTTTGAACAAGGCTGTATGTGAAAAAAAAATTATTAAAAAAAAGTGTAACGTTTTTAGAGTAAAAAAGTTGCTATTTATATTATTTGTTATATATATTATGTCTTAAAATATTATATTAGATTAAAATGACAACAAAGATTGAGCATTTGAACCTTTATTTTTATGACACAATATATTTTTTTAATCAAGCATCTCAGAATAAACCTTTTTTCATAGTACATAATATACATTACACAATTCTACACTGTAATGCATGGTTCAGATTAATCAAACCCCAAAACACAGAAATTGTTTCATTTTACAAAATTTCCACTTTAGTAGTAAAGGCATCATATACTAGCTTGGGTTTGCTTTAAAAAATACACAATCAGACCAAGGGGAATAAATTGAACTAAGTTGAAAGTTATTGCACAGCAGGTACATGACAAATTAAATCTAAAATAAATGTAACCTCTATAAACATTGACAACTGTCTCTTTGGCCAGTTGTCGGTCAATCATTCAGCCTGTGAAAGTTGAAGGGCTTTTTCCTAGTCTTCCACTTTCAAATTTCAGAAATCAGGGCTCTTCCACTAAACTGTTGAAAACTTTTGGTTGTTCCACAGTCTTTACTCTGCAGTGCAGAGGTCTTCTGTGATCTGCGGCTCCTTCATGAGACAAGGGTTCAAAAAAATAGGATGAAATGTTGGAAGTGTTTTAACAATATCGTGTGTTGAAGTCAGGATGTAGCATGTATAATAAAGTTGTGAAATTCAGTTTCTCATGTCTATATTTCTGACATAAATGATACCCTGTCACAATCAAATTAATTAACCATTTACAGTTTAAAATGTTTACAGAAATCAAAGGCAAGCACTTCATAGGGCTTCTCACACTGAGCTTATCGTCATTCTAAACACACTTTTAAGGAAATGCACTTTTACTCGGGTAAAGTAACATTTCACACTTTTATATTTACGTGTTTTGGACAGTCACTGAAACACTGTGCATTCTATATAAATAATAAAGTCAGCATTGAAGAGGAAAAACATCAAATGCAAACAGAAAACGCAATTGCAACGAAAAAGAGACCATTTAAATTATTGTATAGTCTGAAATGTCCATTCAGGATAAACTTGTAATACAAGGACATGCAAAGCTTGAGCATTTATGAAAACATATTGTGTGCAGTGCAGTGTCTGTCAGTGGGCCTGATACTGCACATATGTTATCCCATGGTTTATTAAAGTACAGTGTGGAACGGCAGTGTATGAATACCCAGGATTAATTGTTCATCTCAGGTAAATGATGATCAGTGTGAAAAATAAGCAAGATAACCCAGGATTCTGTATACCCGGACTTTACTATTTCAAGTGTTAAAAGACATGTTTTTTATCCTAATGAAGGGGCTTGTATTTAAAAAAAAGTTTTACCTTTCCCTTCTTTTTCTTACCATTAACATGAAGATCCTACTGTCAATAGAGCCATCCAACTGTTGTGGAACAGTCTAAAACAATCGAACATTATAGAATAGAAGAACATTCCTGGAAAATGTGACATATAACAACACACTATCTGTATAAGTAGCTTATGTCTTTATTAGAGCCTTTTAAAACTAACCTTGTTTTTGATCAGCTTCCATTATCCTGGGTGACATTCTGATTGTCAATTTACTGCAACAAAATCAAACGGATATATATAATGCTTGGTTGTGTATTTAATTTAATTTTAATAGGACACATTCAAACACATTAAATAGTTTTTGTATATAGGCTATACACACACACACACACTTGAAACTTTATAACCAACTAATTCAAAAAGGACAACAAATAAATACTATTTCTTGCCACTGTGTATAAACAAATAACTCAAACCTTCATACCTCCATGGACAGCTGCTTTTTGAAGTGAATTTGAAGGGGTACTGTGCCATCTGGTCAGTTTGAAACACTGGGCAGTGGAAACTGTTGCAAAATGTCTTGCATTGATGTACATGAAGTAAAGCTGATCCTCTCCAAATCGTAATGCCTCTATTAATTAGTGGGAAAAACACATAAAACACTGGTCAGTATCAGATAAAAGCAAATAAAAAATACGGCGCCAACAACAAAATAAAATCACAAACAATTATGTTACTAAAAGCAAGACCATATCAACAGACGCGATAGACATCGTAAAGCAGAGCACATTAGAAAAAAATAGAGCCACGTTCTGTATAAAGTGTTAATACAACAACGATGGACAAATACACAACACAAATAAACTTAATAGATTAAAATCACAACACAAAACAGCTGTTTACCGTGTTCTCTTCTTCTGCCGTGCCGATTTAGTTTTCGTTAACCCCGCCCACTTCCGGCATGAGACTGTGCCGTGGCATTGTTGTCCTCAGACCGTTGTGAGTGACGTATATGGGTTCTGCGGTTCTGCAGTTGGTTATTATTGGGTGAGTGACGTATATGGGTTCTGCGGTTCTGCAGTTGGTTATTATTGGGTGAGTGACGTATATGGGTTCTGCGGTTCTGCAGTTGGTTATTATTGGGTGAGTGACGTATATGGGTTCTGCGGTTCTGCAGTTGGTTATTATTGGGTGAGTGACGTATATGGGTTCTGCGGTTCTGCAGTTGGTTATTATTGGGTGAGTGACGTATATGGGTTCTACGGTTCTGCAGTTGGTTATTATTGGTTGACATTTGAGGCTTTAAGGTGCAGTGTGTAGTATTAATGAGGATCTATTGGCAGAAATGCAATATAACATACGTAACTCTATTCCCTTTCGAACGGTCATTCGGACTGTGTCGCTAAACGCTAGGGTAAGAAGTCCTTTTCCTCGAATACAGAAGCCTTTTGTTAAATCAAGCAGTGCTGCAGTGTCGAGACCGCTCGCATGCTATTGGCTGGCCAGTGGGATCTGCATTAACCAATGGCAGAACAGCATAACTGTACAAACCAATAGGCACAAAGTCCGCAAAAGCCCGCCAAATTTGCGGAGCCTCTGCCAATAAAAGACGCTGTAATGCCATAAATCATCAGATGTAATCTCCTTTAAAAAAAAAAGGAAATCATCTCAATCCCGCTGATACCTCTCGAAGCTTACACCGGGAAAAGACGCGTCTTAATATTGGTAACTGGTAAAAAGTATTTAAAAAAAAATAAAAATGATTTTGTGGCAAAATGTTCTAATGAATGAATAAAAAGGATGAATGTTTGTCTGATGACTGAATGTACAAATCTTTTGAATGTGTCACTTGTTTACTATATCTTGTATCCAGGCATTTCCATTTCATGATCTGAAGTGAAAAGATTAACTTTTGTTCGTTTTTTCCCCCCAGGTGTGTCTAGTGCTGAGACAGTGTCAATGTCAGTGATGGAGGGAGAGTCAGTCACTCTACACACTGGTGGTAAAAAACAACAACAAGACAAAATTAAATGGTATTATTATGACACTCAAATAGCTCACATCAATGAAGATCCAAGTAAGACCTGTACAGATGTTCAGTGTAATGAAGTTAATGAGAGATTCAGAGACAGACTGAAGCTGGATCATCAGACTGGATCTCTGACCATCACACACACCACAACTGAAGACTCTGGACAATATAAATTGTTCATCAACAACGACGGTGAAAAGATCTTCAATGTTTCTGTTTATGGTGAGTGTCGATTATTGAATATTTAAATGCAGGTGTTATGTGTTTAATCACACAATATCACATCATTCATTTGCTTTAAAGTAGTTACAGTTAGAGCTGCTTTTCTCTACACGTTTTCATCAGAACAGAATAAAGTCAATCTAAATTGTCTATACGTTGGCAAGCTGATAGTTTTAACAGAAAAAAGAGATTACAGAGAGGCTGAAAAAGATAAATTGAACTAGAAGAGCGAGGAGAACGAGGTACAGAATGTGTGTTCAAATCGTAAACTGTAGCAAGTCTATTTACTTTTATAAACTGAAATAAGAATTTTAAGATCATTACGCAACTAAACCAGGAAACTGTTTCACTAAAGGCATCTTTACACAGCACACGCGGCACAGAAACCGATTCTAAATTTAGTTAATATTTCCAAAAAATTAATTTTCGAGCCAAAATAACTAAATGGTAAAAACTACCACCATGCAAATTAAATGTAGCCCTTTTCTGGCAGTTAGGCTACAACCCGACTGGGGCACGGTAATAAGCTAAATGTTCTAAATAAATATGCACATAGCCTAATCATAATGATAATTAAAAAAATACACAACTTTAAATAAACTCAATTATTCTACAATGTTGCTTATAGACAAATTACAATACCATAATGATTGAGTAGCTATAGCCTATTTCAAGTTGTTAGGCTGCAGCACCATGCCTAAGGGAGAAATTCAAACTTCAGTCTATTTTAACGACATGTAGGACAGCAGATAGATCTATCTAATATAAAATATCGTTCTCTCCAAGAGATTATAATACTGTGTTGCACAGTGACGCCGACTGGGTTAAGCATTTACCGTCTGAGGGGAAATGTTGCAGTGCGTTGATCTGCCAGTCTCTTCAAAGGAAGATTACAAACAGCGAACACTAATGGTTAGCTTGACGATGTGAGTACAGAAATCTTTTACTTTAATTCCTAGATAGTTTGTCTCCTTGCTGCTTCTTGATTCTCGCGCCTAGTGAGCTTGCTGACAGGCGGTTGTCATGACAATGATGTAGTTTAAGGCGGCACAAGTTAGTGTTCATTTACACTGAATCAAAACCGCTTCTATGTCGCCTTTGATACTAGGGGCCGAGGTGGGTCAGACCCGGCATATTTTAAGTCTGCTTTAATGGGGCATCGCGTCTTTACACAGAATTTTGAGCAGACACAGACCCGCGTTAGACCCGCGGAGAAGATGTGGCTTTGGATTTTTGTTGATATTTCATTAAAAATATTGTTAATTTGCCTACAGATCGGTTATTTTGCACTCCTGACATAAATGTCACTTGCAGGTTCGGCGTGCGATTCCTCAAGTTCATTTTACTTTACCGAGCCTTTGTAGAAATGACCGGTACGTGGGTTACAGCTCGCTCGGCGCCCTTACGTTACTTCGTATCAGCACAATACCTCACTTTCCTCCTTGACTTTTCCACACGCTGCTTCCAAAACTTCCTCACCATGACTCTACGTCTTCAATCATAATTGTAGAGTCATGGTGAGGAAGTTTTGGAAGCAGCGTGTGGAAAAGTCAAGGAGGAAAGTGAGGTATTTTGCTGATACGGTCTCATGCGTATTAACTACATTATATTCTATGCACACTACAGCACAGTGATTGGACTGAATGAGCTTTGTTATGAATATATATCCAGAATCGCTCGGAGCGGTCAACGTCAGCATGTGCCCACCAGCCCATTCATGGTTGGGGGGGGGGATGCTGTTTCATGCATACTGAGCTTTTTACACTGTTAGACTTGGATTCCCATCCTAAACATAGACAAAGTTTCAAAAACTAATGTTGGACGTTTGATGGAGTATTTCGGTGTTAAAAATACTCCTTCCGGTTTCTCACAAGTTTCAGAGAGTTTTTTTCGAGTATGGGTCGGCTTGACGTTAATAGAGCAGAAGGTCCTTGTATGGGCCGTACGGGCTCTTCTCCCAGTAGGGTGCGCGTGCGTGACTAGAGCGAGAGAGGAAATGCACGCCCAGGGCCATCGCAAGGGGGGTTCGAGGCCCTGTGCGAAGTTGACGTGCGAGGCCCTCTATAGGCTACAATTGATTTGCGCGTGTGTGCAACCGGGTATTGCTATAGTAACGAATCGAACTTTCCCTCATCTGATCAAATGGGTTAGACCTATTTCAGATGCTACAATTAGAATTTAAAATGGACTTATGGGTCCTGCACACTGTGCGATTTTTCAAAATCCTTTGCGCTCGTCCTTTGTCAGACTGTACGAACATGATCGCCATGTCACACTGTAAGATCTCAGTTGACATTAATGTTAGACTGCACGATAGTTAAGGCGCGCTAAAAACGGACGCGCGCAAGAAAACTCACCTGGAGTTTATCATCAATGAATGACGCGTTCGGTGATGGTGAGCTGCATTACACGCGGGACTGAAATGCTGGCTACAAAGAAATCTCTAGTACTCGTTTTGGTCATAGTTTGTCTTGAAAAACGGAGATATTTGACTGTTGTCGTAGGAGAAGTCACACTGCAGGATTGTGTGCCAAATCTTCTGACACTGCCAGAATTTCGTCTGAGGTAAAATTTGATCGCAGCGCTCATTAATCGGCGGCCGGTGAACATGTCAAACTAACGACCAAAGACGTCAGATTTTAGCCTAGGATCAGAGGAATCTTTTAGGATTTGCTAAATTTGTCCCAGACGGCCAAATCGTGGCCAAAATCGCACAGTGTGCACCCGGCTTTAGTAAAACTCTATACAATCTTGACGTGTGTGATAGGCTATTGTGCTCACTGACATGCAGCATGCATGCATGATGCACGGTCACTCACATGCTCATAACAGTAAGATCTACTGCATAATGACAGCCTAACCTAAGAACAACAACAGCAATAATAATAAAGCAATTAAATGATTAAAAGTGATCTAAGGGAATAACTAGACTAAATAAGAACGGTATGAAGAAACGTGCAAACATTCACTATATTCGTCTAATAGTGAAAACGCAAACGTTTCTTGTCACATTCATTTATAATTTACATGACTTATAACACATAATTTCATTTCAAGACTAAATTTCATAGAAAGTTGAGTAGTTTGCATCACTAGATAGTCTATTACTGTTGGTCGCTGAACATTTCTATCGTAAAACAGTTGTCAGCTCTGCTGTACACAAGCATCTCTCCACGAAGTCTCGTTGCGTTGTGATGACTGACAGCAAGACCCGCCTTCTTTGATTTGATTGGCCACCTCACTCATTCTGTCACTGACGAGTGCTGTTAGAACGGTGAAGCAGACTAGACTTTTAAAACTTTTTAGTCATTCTAACAAACAGATTCACTCAATAATTATTAGATTTAGTAATCTTGAATTAGTTTTAATAATCCACAGTATTTTCATGTATTTATTTTGAGCATTTATATTGATAATGTGTAGTAAATTACCAAAATAATGCAAGTTGTTGATAGCCAATAGTTTTATTAAATTGTATATGGTAGAGAATTAGACTTTTTGTTATTACATTTTTAATGCTACTTTTTAATCATTTTTGCCAAAATAATTAATCGGTAAAGCATGCAAACTGTGTAAAAACAAGGAACTAAAGAAACAAACATCAAGACATCATACATAATGAGATATCAAAATTAGATGAGGTCAGCATCTAATTCAGCAAAATGAAAAAAATGCATTTATTTTAACTTTATTGTCAGTTTTGGGCTCACAGATCACACGGGTACGTACTTTTACTGTTGGTGTGTGTGTGTGCGCATGTGTGCGCGTTTATGCATGTGTGTGGATGACCATGTCTGGTCAGCCACCACCGAAGACCATTTCTGAACCAGGAAAAACCCTGCATTTCTACTGTTTAATCGTGTCTACCGTCATATCGCTCACCCCATAAACCGGATTATATATAGTTTTAGTCCACGGCCACTTGTTATATTTATGCCTCACCTTGAACTCGCAATATTGGCATTGACAAATTTATCCAGCGATCCTCTCAGTGACTTCTGAAAATCTTCTTTCTTTTTAATTATTTTCCTTTTCTCACCACCCGACTCGTGTTTCCCAAATCGGTCGCGCTTTCGTGCAGCACCCGACATTTTTTCCTCAGAGTGAGCAGCTCACAGTGGCGCAACCCCGCAGAAAGTCATATCGAAATTTGAAAAATAACAAATAATAATTTGCTGTTTTTTTTATCGTGGCCTTGATTATGCATTATTGAGAGACAGTAGGAATTTTATTTATTATCGATGTTGGGTGGAAAAATTGTAATAAAAAAATAGACATAAACTTCATAAAATGCAGGACAGGCGCAAGGCCCTCTAGAGGCGCGAGGCCCTGTGCAGTCGCACACTTGGCACAGCTTTTGCGACGGTACTGTGCACGCCCATAAACACTCACTCAGCTGCAGATCCAGTTGTCCGTGAACACTTCTGTCGTTATAGTCTGCGCCGCGCTCCACTTTATTCCTATGGGTGACGTCGAGCGACTTCAACGCTTCAGCACAGCATTCCGGGAAGGCAGCGCTGCATTTGAACCGATTTGAACGCAGAAATGACGGGAAGCTTCACAACATCACTTCAGTCGCGTCACAAAGTGGATCTCCACGGAATCATGTCCTCATAAACTGCGAGTAAACACACACAAATGTTGACAGGCCACTAAATACAGTCCATACCATAGAGACGGACGTCCTGCTGTTGCTGTTTCTCCTGTTCAATTTATTTCTGCCTCCGGATCTGATTCTGAATCTTATCTATTAGCTGAGATCGATAGCCATGAGTTTCTCCACGCTTGAGGACGTCACCGCTTTGGGTGCGCTCGTCATTCTTTAGCTCCGCCCACACGATACGCCTCCAGGCGCTCGTTTTTTCCGGAAAGACTCGGTACAGACCATATTTCTTTTATAAATATAATAAAACTAAAGACTTTTCGGAGATATGAAGGATGCAATACTACTCTATAGGTACTGAAGATTGACATGAGATTGACTGAAACTGAGTGTTTCACCCCCCCTTTAATGAGTACCCTTAGTGTTTTGAATGATGAGCAGCCTATACATATCTGTTTACACCTCAAAAAAAGTGTTTTGGGGTTTCATGACCCTTTAATCTTAAACTGAGACTAAATTCTGAGACTGCTTCTCCTGGAGCTTTAATGCTACAAGCACCAAACTCACCACAGACATTGGCCTGAAGCTTGTTGCTATCTTTTCAAACTGGTGATCAGACTTGCAGTTTTTAAAGAATAATAATCAAAATCAAAAATTACCCACAGACTTGTATTGGCTGAGCAAAAATGCGAGACACCCCTCGCTGAAGCCTGTAGCACGATGACGTACTGGATCAGATCCAACACGTACTGGACGCGCATGTGCGGTGGTTTCATTCACAGTTCGATGTCGTCGTATACGCATGAGCAGAAGAGTTTAGGGGACATCATTGAACGCACAGGAGAGTTTTGCTGGATAGATAAATACTCAAACCGCTCGCGCAAAAATAATGATTAATAACATGCTCACGCCATCAGGACACGTTTGGCATTTTCCCTTGAATGTGTCGGCTACTGGTATTTTAAAGTTCTTTACAGATCGTGTTGCATTCTACCTTGAGATTACTTGAGACAATTACTTGACTCATTTTTCCTTCCACTCAACAGCAGAATATATTAATATTTTAACTATTTTGCATGCATGCACAGCGAAACTAGGATAACCTAAGCATTACATTTATGAAAAGATGATTTATTCATCAATAATTACTTAATACTATTTATCAGTACTAGTACACAGGTTAAAACATCAGCTACAATATTGATCAAATATGTCACTTAAGACCAGCGCATGCATTAAGTTAACCCAGAGATCGGTATGAATGACGTTGCCATATCGATCCACCATCCAGTACGTATTGGATCTGATCCAGCTACGTCAACGTGCTACAGACTGCAGCGAGGGGTGTCTCGATAATTGAGCCATTGTGGGGAATGAGCTTGTTCAGCCTTCTGTCTCAACAGAGTGGAAGCCGTTGAGGAAGTCTGTCCTTTCTTACACAACTTTTATTTCTTATTATTATCTTATTTATTTCTAATTGACAAATGAACATGCTTGAAAAAGTAACTTTTTCTGAAAAAAAAAATGTTGCTTTACAGACTGAAATTCAAAAAAGAACTGTAATATGCACATGCATTGTTTTCTTTTCCTCAAAAATATCCTCCATCATCTGTTGGTTTGTGTTTCAGATGTTTCTGCTGCTGAACGAGATAAAATGAAGAGAAAGTCAGTGAAGGAGGGAGAATCTGTCACTTTAGATCCTGATGTAATGAAAAACACAAGTGATTCAATGGCGTGGTATTTTACTGACGTTCTCATCACTAAAATCCCTGGAAATCAGAGTCAGATCTGTGCAGATGATCAGTGTAAGAGATTCAGAGACAGACTGAAGCTGGATCATCAGACTGGATCTCTGACCATCACACACACCAGAACTGAAGACTCTGGAGAATATAAACTAAAGATCACCAGCGGCGGAGTCAGTCGTCGCCGCCGCCGCAGCATCAGCATCAGCAGAGTTAAGAGCTTTGACGTTACTGTCATTGGTGAGTGTCACTCAGGCATTTAGCAGTGAAAACACCCTTATATTGGAAAATAATGTTAGGGGTTAACAGTTTATGACCCAGGACCAATAGTGAAAAATGAAGACAAAGACTCAGGAGTGAAATTAATAAAAGAAAAATTAACTTAAGAATAGTTTGCAGTTTCAAAAGCAGAAGCCAGCTTCAAGTCTCACAAGGAGTTCGTAGGCCGCGCTCCCTCTCTCACCATCTCGTTGCCTCGCCCTATCGTACATACAATTGTCCCAACAGTTATACTGTTTTCAAGGTCTATCCACGTCATTACTGCAATGTGGATGGTTCTGATTGGCTCAGAGATAATGCACAGTCATGGTAAGTTTCCACTCATGTCAGTTAATCTGATGCACGTTTCCACTGACGTGTCACTTGTTGACGCTTTCACCCAGAATTAGGCCTGTAGTGACCTTCCAGATCTGGAGCAGGGACCAGCTTGACCAGAACAACAAGTCCACCCATCTCTTAGGGTGCCCATTGAACACCATGCTGATCTGTAACACAGAATATTGCGCACATACACAGATACACAGTCTAACCAAAACATACTGATAACATGTGCTTTCTTTCAGTGAGAGGAACACAATAGTACAGGCAATATTCATCTTGAGTCTTTAGTGTTTCAGTAAAAGGAAATATAAAAACAATAAAATATAATAAATTAAATGAAAGACAAATCCATATTTCATCTCTGGAAGCGGGGCTAAGTGAGCAAACCCTGTTACTGCACTCCTGACATGTTAGGGGTGTGTGATGCCTCAAAAATCCAAACACACGACACCTTGTTGATCAAGTGTTTAGTGACACATCACACATCTCTAGGCCAGACCCTCAGTCACTCCTCAGAGACCAAATACACACTTACACACAAGATACACACAAATACACACAAGAAACTAAAAGCACAATCATAACTGGAAAGAATCGTTATAATAATATAGGAAGATAAATATTGATTAAGGCTTTGATAATGATTATAATTAGGATATATATATATACAGGTATATTGAAGCAGTGGATTTCAGAATCGCCCTTTCAAAAAAAGAACTATGATAGTTACATCTCTATTTTAGTTCCTCAGTGAGTTGTCCCTGATGCAATGGTACTTTTTTGACAGCACTGTGTGAAAATGTGATCTACTTAAAACTGAATCAGATTTAAATGTCCTCTCTCTGACTGTATGAAATCTCATTGTGTGATGTTATAGATCAATCTGTCAGATTCACTCAAACTAATGACTGTCTGTCTTCATCTGTTCCAGCTACAGATCCGTCTTCAGGTTCAGATCCGTCTTCAGGTTCAGATACGTCTTCAGGTTCAGGTCTGTCTGCAGGTGCTCTAGCAGGAATAGTTGTCGTTGTTCTGCTGGTGTTTGGAGCTGCTGTTGCTGCTGGTGTGACTTATCATCGCCACAGGAGCCATACAGCAGTACCACAGAATGTAAGTACAGCTGATTTACCTAGACATGCCGTTTACTGTGTGCACTCTCGCCACAGGAAATCTAGAGAGGCAAGTATCAACTACAGATACTGTAATAAGAAGAAAACATCATCTTTATTGTGCAAAACTAGTGTTTTGATTGTGTGTGTGTGTGTGTGTGTGTGTGTGTGTGTGTGTGTGTGTGTGTGTGTGTGTGTGTGTGTGTGTGTGTGTGTGTGTGTGTGTGTGTGTGTGTGTGTGTGTGTGTGTGTGTGTTTCAATGCAGATGACTTAAGGCAGAGAAACGGTGATGATCCTGTATTTCGTCCAGTCAATGAGGTAAGATACTGCTACTGTAGTTTGTTTTTGTAATAAATATAAAATTACATGCATTGAAAATCTTCCCAGTAAGAACTAAACATTCAAACAGAATCTAATTCACTGATTAATGTCAGATGTGCTGTTAATTTGTCTCATTAATCTTTTGTGATTAATTGTTTTTTTTTTTACAGATTAAAGGGACTGAACAGGACTGAAGTTTGATGAAATGCTTTACAGATTGTAATAATGATAAACCGCTTGGCCTTTACCTGTTACTGATCGCAAAGATAATGTTAACTATGATCATTATGCTCATATATCTAGCTGTGCAGTATCATTGCAGCCTCAAAGTAGAGGCAAGTAATATAAGGCAATTATTTTACAACCTTCATTACTATGGAACTCCAAAGCTGCCAAAATTTTAAATAAATAAAAACATAAATAAATAAATATACAAAGAAATGTAAAAAAGCAAAAATAAATAAATGTACATAGAAAAGCAAAAAAACTACAATAAATAATTATTTATACATTTATTTCCTTATTTATGTATATATTAATTTTTTTCTAAATTTTATTTCCCCATTTATTCGTGCGTAGCGTAATGAGGAGGGCGGGGTTTACCTCAGACATATCAATCGAGCTCAGAGTAGGCGATGGCGAAGCGTTGAGGCCACAGTGACACCTTGTGGTGTGGCCGAAATACAAAAAGTACAGCTTACTGATGTTGATACTGTCTGTGATGAAGGACTTGGATATGTATATGGGCAGAAATAGAAATACCAGGACTGTCAAAATTAACGTGTTAATAATGCATTAATGCAAATTCATTTTAACGGCCACAAATGTATTAACGCAGCGTGCATTTTCTGTTTGATCTGTGGTTGGAGAAATTGAGATAAGCCAAGAAGTAAAGGATGCAGCAGCAAACATTAATAGGGAAAGAAAAGGGTAAACATTAAAATTAGGGCCGGGACTCGATTAAAAAAATTAATCTAATTAATTAGAGGCTTTGTAATTAATTAATCGAAATTAATCGCATTTTAATCACATATAAATATTTGACCTGAGAACAATGAGAAGTAATTTTTCACATGTATTTTTAGTATACCAGTGAATAATGACTGAAAACATAAGCTTAATCAACAAAATATTGTTTATTTATTTCAGTCCAGCAGACCAGCTTAATGTTTGCCATTAAGTTAAGCAAAAGCATATTTGTGATATTTGACTGTTATGAACTAAAGTGCCAGTGTAAAAACTCCCTTTATTTATATTCTTAAAGGGATCCCCTGGTGTTGAGACTTGTATGGCTTAATATAACATAAATGATGTCTCTTACTGAAATATGTAGTAGAAAACCCATGGATGTTCTACGTTATTTAAAAAATCGATTTTATATTTGGACCATGGGCGGCGACATTTTGTTTGCGTTCTAGGTTGATGACGTAGAATGGTTGCACTACTCAATCAGCTGGTGTTACCCGTAGCTATTTTTACCACAACGCAACTCGAAAAGTTTTCAGAATTAAACAAAACCAATTAATTGATTTGTAATTGTACTTAAAACACACTCAAACACACATGTGCACACAAACTCACCTACACAAAGTCACAAACAGATCGGCGCGCGCACACACCTGACAGACTGCGCTGTCTCAATCGAGATGTTGGGCTGCTCAGTCTCCACGACAGGGGCTGAATCCGAAATCGACCCCCTATACCCTGAATTAGGGCATTATTTGAAGGGACGGCCATTTGTAGTGTTGTCCGACACCATAGTGGACATGTTCGAGTGCAGTCATTCAGTCTCACGTTCACCGCAATAACGAGTGTACAACCGATTTACAAACAGCTGTCCGACTTCACGCACTCGTCTTCATTCACTCCTTCAAGTTGTATTAGTGAACTAAAGTAGGGGATGTTATTTGTGTCTTAAAGACGAAAGTTTAAAGATTGAGGTTAATTCACTGAGCTTGTGCTCAAACTTTAATGCACGAATCAACCAACATCACCAAAACATCCTGCCTCTCTTCCTCACGTTCCCCTATCCCATGGTCTGACCTAGATAGTTCCCTCTGCTGGTCACATTAGGCATTACAGTTAATCTACTGCATATCAACAGTCTATCTATGATATCAACACAGGGAATAGTGATTGAGAGTGATGTATGCGTGCACGCAGTGCGTGTGTGTATGTGTTCGCGCCGATCTGTTGGGGTGTGTGTGAGTCTGAGAGAGAGAGTTTGTGTGCACATGTATGTTATACAAAACGTGCAGGGCTGGTGGTCCTCCAGGACAGGTTTGGGAACCACTGGATTAGATTAATCAAACTTAATTTAAACTTAATTTAAGATACATTTACAACTGATAAAAATGTGTGATTAAATTGCGAATAATCGCGAGTTAACACATGACAATCATGCGATTAATCACAATTAAATATTGTAATCGATTGAGAGCCCTAAGAAATGCATACATGTAGAAATGAATAAATGAGGAAATAAATAAATGTAGAAATACATAAATGTAGAAATAAATAAATGTAAAAATAAATGTAGAACAATGTAGAAATTAATATATGAGGAAATAAATAAAAATAGAAGATTAAATATATAAAAGAATAAATAAATGTTAAAAAAATATATATATGAGGAAATAAAAAAAGTTTTTTTTGCTTTTCTATGTATATGTATTTATATATTTATTTTTAATTTGGGCAGTCGTGGCTTTTTATACATTATATGCACAAAACTGTGTGTGTGTGTGTGTGTAATTCAGACCTTTTTTTAAATGCTGTTATTGTAGTTGGCTAGGCTTATTAACACTTTTAATAAAGTATATACCAGTACATTACCGGCTTTCCTGTAGCTCAACCAGTAGAGTTGGGGCGCTAGCAACGCCAAGGTCATGGGTTTGATTCCCAGGGAAAGCAAGAATGTGTACCTTGAATGCCATGTAAGTCGCTTTGGATAATAGCGTCTGCCAAATGCATGAATGTAAATGTACATTTACACTGTGTGGTTTTAAATAAACTGAATATATTGAAAATTGGTTTCTAATTGTTTCAACCGGCTCACCATTGTAACATGAACGGGAGGCTAGGTTACATGGACCAGCAAGTAGTGAAAAAAGAATAATTTATAATATGAAACAACATCTGAACCAAATGTATAAATCAGCAATCAGTATTAGAGTCAGTAGTGAAAGCATGAATGTAAGCATAATGTTAGCTTGGGATCTAAATGGATGCAAACAAATTAATATAATAAAGGAAAACAACAGAAGATCAGCTGATCAGTCAAGTGCAGTCACATCGTAGCCCCCTCACTATCATAGCGCTGCAGTTCTTATAAGCCACAGAAAGAGCTTCAGGTGGGAAACCACACCGCTACTAAACAGCACTGCAAACAAAACCACACAGAAAACACACAGAAGGAAAACACAGGCCCCTAACATAATGTACTGTGACTATTCATACAAGTCAGATTATTTTTATTATGACATCCTTCAATTTAAATTGAGGCCTATAAATAATTCAAAGTCAGTTCAAGGTAAAATTCATTTAAATTCTAGTGATTTATTGGTGACAAATATTTTTACATTTATATCTGTGAGGTTGCTGCATATCAAACAAACTGGAAAAAGCAACAATAATACATTTAAACTAGACATATAATAACAAATAACAAAATTAATAACAAAAAAAAACAAGACATATATGGTATAATTTGAAAGATTAGAACCTCGGCTTTCTTTCAAATTTCATATTTTTATCACACAAACACACCTAAAATAGACAAGTAATATATCAAATGAAAGTTATCGGCCTCAAGAATATCGCAGAGCAGTTTATTTCACCGATCCAATAATTTACAGTAACTTTATTATCAAAAGAATCACAAAGATGGAAATGACTCCTTTGAACAAGCAAACGCATGAGTCATATTCCTGTTTGGATCACAAACTCACTGTAAAGCTACTAGTCTCAAACACTATATCAGCTTGTTCCTTAGGTTGTTTGCTTCAAAATGAGACAATTTGTGAGCAAGCATGGCCAAATGACACTGTAAAATGTCACCGAGGTCTAGATCAAAACATGTGATGCAGACAAATAACCTTATTATCCTTAGTTTTGATTGTTGATGTTAGCCGCAATTTTTGATGATGTCACCACAAATTGCATCATATGACAAAAAAGCTGAGAATCTCAAACATTAGGCCGTGTGTCCACCAAAGCGTTTTTAGCCAGCTGAAAACGCTAGGCGCTCAGCTGAAAACGCCTCGCTGTGAGCGCTTGAGAGCGTTTTGGCAGGCAGCGTTTTTTTTCTCCTCAGTTGAGACTCTGCTTGCTGTTATGATACGGAAAATCCTCAGAGGTCTTTCTAATTTCACAGGTAGTTTGTTCCTGTATTGATTCTATATAAAATTGCAGATAAAATGTAAAGTATTTGCTCTGGCTTTTGTTTTAAATCATTTTATTCCGTTATTATTTACTTGTTTTCATCTGATGACGACACGCGGAATGTGGCAGTTGGTCTGTGTTGTGTTTGTCCCGCCCCTCCTCCACTGTGATTGGACGGCTGGGTGAAAAGTGACAGTGATGAGCGCTGCGTTTTACTCAAAGTTGAACATTCTTCCACTCTCGGCGACCAGTTTAAAGCGCCGAGCACTCCAGGCGTTCTAAAAACGCGGCGCTCTTATTGAAAACAATTGAAAACGCCAGCCAGCAGCGTGAAAAAACGCTTTGGTGGACACACGGCCTTAGGCTTGTTTGAGATGCGCCTTGGCTCGCCTGAAATTCTCCAAGAAGTCCTCGCTGCAGCCTGTAGCTCAATGACGTACTGAATCAGATCCAACACGTACTGGACGCGCAAACACAACTCTGCCATCGTCATTACGGCCCCGCCCACCAACTCTATACATGATGTGATTGGCCCGGCAAGAGTTAGGCGAATACAGCTCAGAAGGGTATTGAGAGTTGCTCAGAGGTGGACAGTAACTAAGTACATTTACTTGAGTATCTGTACTTTACTGGAGTATTATTTTTTCTGGAAACTTATGACTTTTACTTCACTACATTTGAAAGACAAATATTGTACTTTTTACTCCACTACATTTCTATCTAGGTCGAAAGTAGTTTCTGCCGCAGCTCTGGAAGTCAGAGGATGATTTTTTCCTTCTTTAAAAGATTTTTTGCTGTTGTTGTTTCAGACAGTCTGTCAGGAATCACTCTTATAGTCATATAATTTCCCCAACTTTTCTTGAACACTGGTCTGTCCATAGCAAAATGGAAGAAGACGGTTCTTAGGCACAAAGTGTGTGCACCCAAAGATTAGTTTAGTTGGCATACACTTGGTGCATGTCTTATAAAATATTAAAAATATAAACATCTGGGAGAAAGAGAAGAGTAAAGTTGGAGAGTATCAGAAGTGTATCAGTGTATTGGATCCGTGATTCGGCCTTAAAGTGACAGCAGCTTTATAAAGAGCTTTGTAACTTAAAATGAGTTTAAGTTAGTCATATGCTAGTACGTCAGATGGAGCATCACTGACTGGCTTAAACCATGATGGCATAATGTGCATTTATACAACAATAATAAAATAATGCATTGGCATGAAAAAGGAAATTTACTTTTATACTTAAGTACTTTTGAAAACAAATGCTTCTGTACTTTTTCTTGAGTAAAAATCTGTTTTTACAACTTTCACTTGTAACGGAGTTACAATATTTGACCAGTAGTACTTTTACTTTTACTCAAGTAATAGAGTTGTGTACTTTGTCCACCTCTGGAGTTGCTAGACGACACTCGCGGGCACATTAGATTTGCTGCCGCTAGGGTGCGTCTAGATTTCTAGGCTACAGGAATATACTACTGGGCTTGTCAGGCTAGTGTGCTGGATTAAATGGCATCATTTTATGCGTGTACATATGGCATTATTTTTACCAGCTGTGAACTCATGAAGAGCTCAACAAATGTTCAAAACATTCAAAACAGCAGCAGGATTTCCTCCGTTGTGCAGAAAAGAGACGGCAGTTCTGTCATCTGTACCTGCAAATGGGCAACACTGCAGTTCCTTTTATGAGAAGAACCAGGTATGCTTTTTGTGCGTTTCTTCCTGCATTTTCAAAACATGCTCGTCAGACCAAATATTGATGAGGCTTTTGCTCGTTGCTCCACGTTTGCCCTCTAACGTTAACGTTATTCATTTTGGATACACCGATCTTTCCGCGTCGTCAAATCAGTTGACTATGCGTCGCATCTTGTGAGATTACGTCCGGTTTTTGGTCCATTTACATGTCTTTGTTCCGTGTTCATATATCAATCGAACCGCACCAGAGTTCATTTGGAAGCGGACCGAGACTCATCTTTTTAGCGGTCTCGGTCCGCTTGTTTGGTGCGCACCAGGGTTCGGATGGCAGCGTTCACATATGTTCAAATGAACCGCACTAACCGAGCAATCGCACCAGGGTTCGTTTTAATCCAACCAAACATGACAAGTGTGAACCCTAAGGGTGCTTTCACACTTGCCTCATTTAGTTCGGTTGAATCATACTAGAGTTCGTTCCCCTCTTTGGTGCGGTTCGTTTGGTCAGGTCTGAAAGCAGCAATCGCACTCGGGTGTGCACCAAAAGCGGACCAAACAAGCGTACGATTTCAAACTAACTCTGGAGCGGTTTGTTTGTGGTGAGAACGTGATCCGACCTCGAACAGAACCAACTGCAAAAGTACTGATCATTTTTGGACTGAACCAGCTGCCGTAGTTAGCTACGCTGACATAGTGTGCATGACATTATTACCTGATAGATCGTTGGCAATATTTTCGGGAAGATGAGCATGTCAGTTAAGAATAATTAATGCACGCCTCCGCTTGAAGTGACGAGAGATGCGCGCTCGCCGTCTGCAGTGCATTAGAGCGTTGTTTTCACGTCGCATCCGCACTTCATTATAGAAGTGTATTGTTTGCATACTGTGGTAAATACACACAGTGTAGTAGATTATGGCCAGGGACAAAACTGGCCCGCGCAGTCGTCTCTCTCAGGGGCGTGGGACTGGGGGGATAAAGGGTACTGAGTAACCAGGTTCCAAGGCAGGGAAGTCCGTTTTCTATACATACACATACATGGTACGGGGGCCCAGCAAGATGGTTTGTACCCAGGGCCCAAAATTTGGTGCTACGCCACTGGTCTCTCTATAGTGTTATTATAGTTTGCTGGCTTTGTCTCTTCTGTCGGAATTTTGCCACACGTAAATTCTGACCAATCGAAAAGCAGTTAAGAAAATACGCCATGGCCAATGAGTGATGTGGATGTTGTCACGTGTCCGCGTTTTGGTTCGTTTCAACTGGTTCGGACCAAAGCAATCAGTGTGGTGTGAAAAGGAACCAAAAAATCTGAAAAATACAGCAATGTATAATTGTTTGCCCTTTGTTCGGACCAAATGAACCGAACTAGAGATGTGAAAGCACCCTAGGGGTCTCGGTCCGCTTGTTTGGTGCGCACCAGGGTTCGGATGGCAGCGTTCACATATGTTCAAATGAACTGCACTAAACGAGCAATCACACCAGGGTTCGTTTTAATCCAACCAAGCATGACAAGTGTGAACGCACCCTAGACGGCTGAAAAGTGGATCTCTGTCACTGTTGCACTGCATTGCCTTCGAACAAATCTTGTAATGGTGTGTAAGTTTACACTGTCTGTGTGTGGCTTTGTATAAATAAACTGAATATATTCAAAAATGTATTTCTAATCAACTGTCCTTATTCATTCAAGTCATAGTTTATTTTCATTACACACTACCTCAATAAAAAAATTTAAAAAAATATTTCAAGAATCATCATTTATTTCATGTTCATCGTTTGGCCACCAGATGGCCACAATACAGCATTCAGACGATGAACATTAACAATCCAGTTCTCTGAGAGAATAGGTAAGCAAAGCTTCACAATCACTGATTAGCTTAGACCACTCATATTTAAAAAATAAAATTAAAAAAACCTCCAATACATATATCACTATATATTTATGACATCTGTTCTGTTTTCTCCGTTTTAGCTCTTGTAGCTCTGACGTCATTGAGAAGAAGAACAGCAGCAGCCACGCCCACCAGTGCAGTGGCGACCAATCGGAACACAGCTTCAACAGAATCACAGCAGTGGACTTAAAAAAAAAAAATAATAATTAGCAATTATAAAAAATAAGTGACGTTTTCAGCAAGCTGACTTTAGCTGGCACAAATTCATTAAAATAAAATAACAAAAGATATCTGCAAAATCATGCGCTCCACAGAAGAAAACTATATAGGAATAAAGTGGAGTGCGGCGCGGACTATAACGACAGAAGTGTTCACGGACGACTGGATCTGCAGCTGAGCGAGTGTTTATGGGCGTGCATTTCCTCTCTCGCTCTAGTCACGCGCGCGCACCCTACCGGGAGAAGAGCCCGTACGGCACATACAAGGACCTTCCGCTCTTTTAACGTCAAGTCGACCCATACTCGAAAAAAACTCTCAAACGTCCAACATTAGTATTTGAAACTTTGTCTGTTTAGGATGGGAATCCAAGTCTTTAACAGTGTAAAAAGCTCAGTATGCATGACCCCCCCCCCCCCCCCCCCCCCTTTAATATAAAGGTTGCAAAAGGTTTTCACAGTGATTCAACAGAACAGTTGACGGCACCCATTGACTACCAATTAGAGGAAAAAAATACTATGGCAATCGTCAACTCTGGTTACTAACATTCTTCAAAATATAATCTTCTGCGTAGAAGAAAGAAACTCATACAGATTTGGAACAACATGATAACATTTTGGGTAAAATATCATGTTAAGCTGATTGTCTTTTTCAGTTAGAGTTTATTGTGTTATCATTTTTATTTGTGTATTTGTTTAATATTTATTATTAATATATTTAATATCTATTTATATTTATTTATTTATTACAGCCCAAGCATACATATAAAGGCCTATAGAATTGTGTGCTAAACTAATTCAGAAGGAAAAAAACTGTAAATAATAATTCAGCTCCATTGATTTAGCGTCTTTCATTTAAACACATTTCAAAGGTTCCTCCAGTAATGAGCAATGTAAGAGTGAACTCAAAAAATAAACTCAGTCACTGATACATGTAGCTCACTACAATATAGTGCAACAATTGTGCATGTATTTTATTATTTCTTCAGAATACACAAATATGTATGATCGCTACCAAATTAGAAAGTTGATCATTGTAGCCAATTTGTGCTGTCACAAAATGTACAAAGAAGGTTAAAAATATACAAAAGGAAATTATCTGTTACTTCTCACTGCCCTTGGATACTCCTCCTTTTCTTCATCTTAACTGCACTTTCCTTAGAAATTGGATTAAAGGGCTGATAGGCCAGATGTTTTATTTATTTTTTGTAGTCTATAGGTAAGCTATAGATTGTATAATGTCCTGCATCCCATGCCAGGTATGCACCACATGCCATGAATCGGCGTTTTATTGGGGAGACATTCAAAATAATAATGCACAGTGCTGGGAATAACCACTAACATAAATGAAATATAAATGTGTAAAACACACTATGTAGTTTTGTATGTATTTACATCATCGCCAAAAAAAAAACTAGGCTAGATCAAGCTAATCTGATTCATTTGTTCTCGACACACACACACTCACTTTTTAGTTAAAGCAACAACAACAACACACACAAAAAAAAACACCAATGCTACCTATAATAATATTTAAACAAAGTTTTACAAATTGAACAGGGTAACGACGTTGTTTTTGTGAAAGCATTGTATGTTTTTGTTGGTTTGTTTGTAACTTTCGTCACCGCGTCACAGTTCGGCTTAGTTTCACTTTCAGTCAGTATTGCGGAGTGGCTGCATTCAGCAAGACGCTTTTAGGGCTATATCACTGTATTAGCATTCATTTTTGAAAATGAATATTAAGGGTTTCTTCATTATTCTCTCAGTTGGTTCATCTTTAGGCCTACTCTACCAAGGTAAGACTTTTATATTGTTGTTGTTTGTTGTTGTTTTTACGAGGTGTCCGTTACATCCTCTCTTCCGGTCGGTAAAAAAGAACGTGACGCAGTTTTATTTTGTGCCAGCTCTAATAGCTTCGACAGAAATTCATTTGATTACCTTTATTTCGCTCGTGTTGTGCTCTAGCTTGTTAAAATATCATGTATTAGTTCCAATCTGTCTTTTAGGTCGACATAAAAACGACCGACGCACGTGACACAGTTTTGCACCAGGACTTTTTTTTAAAACTTTATTAAAATGGAATTAATTGTTTCTGTACTATGGTATTGCTGTTTTAACTCGAAAATTAAATGTGTTTTTGATTATATGACGTGAACACGTGTATTTATAGTTTACAACAAGTTTCTGATGGGGGGCCGCAAAAAGGGCAGTTTAAGGGCGTGAATGGCAGGCTTATTGTATATTTAGATTATTTATGACAAAACTATTAAATGGGATTTCCTGAAAATGCTTATGTCAAGTGATTTAATAATAAATAATCTAAAACTATAGATTATTTATTCATCTTTGTTTTTAATCTTTATTTTGATCTTTTATGATGATTATTTTGATCATCATACAGACATACGTAAACACATGTAAATATACATGTTACGATATAACTTTTAGATAGACTGTAGCCTCAGTATTCTCAGTCATCAGTCGGTGTCCAATATTTCCACCCCTGTGGTGTGTGGCAGCAGCTGCAGCGTGAGATATCAAGGAAACAGACACAGTGCATTGCTATAACATTCTCAAATGTATTAAGGAAGACATTTTTTTTCCTACACACACACACATGTTGGTCTATGTGGTTTACAGGGACTCTCCATAGGCGTAATGGTTTTTATGCTGTACAAACCGTATTTTCTATCCCCTTACACTGCCCCTGCCCCTAAACCTACCCATCACAGGAAACATTCTGCATTTTTACTTTTTCAAAAAAACATAATTTAGTATGTTTTTAAGGCCATTTGGATTATGAGGACATTTGATATGTCATCATAAACCACATTTATAGTGTAATACCAGTGTAATACCCATGTAGTGATACAAATTTGTGTCCTCATAAACCACATAAACAGGCTCTCTCACACACACACACACACACACACACACACACACACACACACACACACACACACACTGTCTTTGCATGTCATTTTTGAATCCAGTCATTTTTTACCACTCAATTTGTAAGATCTGAAGTGAAAGATAAGAATGTATTTCTTTTTTTTTTCCAGGTGTGTCTGGTGTTGTTATAGATAGAGTGTCAGTGACGGAGGGAGATTCAGTCACTCTACACACTGATGTTAAAGCACACCAACAAGAGATTGAATGGTATTTTAATGTCATTCGCATCGCTCACATAACTGATCAGAGTAAAGTCTGTACAGATGTTCAGTGTAATGAAGTTAATGAGAGATTCAGAGACAGACTGAAGCTGGATCATCAGACTGGAGCTCTGACCGTCATGAACATCAGAAATGAAGACTCTGGAGTTTATGAACTACTGATCGGCCCCGACATTAGAAAGATCTTCAGTGTTTCTGTTCATGGTGAGTGTCGGTTATATAATGTTTAAAGGCAGGTTTTATGTGTTTAATCACACAATAAGAGCTGCTTTTCTCTACAGCTGTAGCTGCATCAGAACGGAATTCAATCTTAATTATTTTCATTGGCAAGCAAATAGTTTTAACAAAGACAAGAGTTTACAAAGAGGCAGATAAAGATAAAGGGAACCAGCAGAGCAGAGAGAACAAGAATGTACAGATGGTGTGTTCAAATCATAAACTGAAATAGGAGCAAGTCTACTAAACCAGGAGCCAGTATAGTTTAAATAGCTCAGGGGTAATGTGGTGACATTATGTATGAAGTCGAGACACAAGCAGCTGAATGCTACAGATATTGATGTTGATTTGAGAAAGCCAATATACTGAAATGTTCTTTAACCCTTGTGTGGTGTTCATATTTTTGTTACTCAGCCAGTGTTCGTCGGTCTGGTGGACCCGTTGCATTTTTGGGTTTTTAATTCAACTCAAATCTATAATGTTATGTTAAAATACTCAACAGATGTTTACTTCATCCCAATGACAAGCAATATAAACAGCATATATGGTTAATATTTTCTCTTTACCTTTGTTAGGTCACATTTAAGAATTGCTACCTCGTGTGGGAACGGCAGGGGTAGAAACAAAACTCACTCTTGTAGCTACTCTCTCACACTCTACACACAATCTCTCTCACACGCATGCATGCACGCACACACACACACACACACACACACTCATGCGCACACACGCACACGAATCTTCAGGTTCAGGTCTGTCTTCAGGTTCAGGTCCGTCTTCAGGTTTAGGTCTGTCTTCAGGTTCAGGTTTGTCTTCAGGTTCAGGTCCGTCTTCAGGTTCAGGTCTGTCTTCAGGTTCAGGTCTGTCTTCAGGTTCAGGTCCGTTTTCAGGTTCAGGTCTGTCTTCAGGTTCAGGTCTGTCTTCAGGTTCAGGTCCGTCTTCAGGTTCAGGTCCGTTTTCAGGTTCAGGTCCGTTTTCAGGTTCAGGTCTGTCTTCAGGTTCAGGTCTGTCTTCAGGTTTAGGTCTGTCTTCAGATTCAGGTCTGTCTTCAGGTTCAGGTTCGTCTTCAGGTTCAGGTCTGTCTTCAGGTTCAGGTCTGTCTTCAGGTTCAGGTCTGTCTTCAGGTTCAGGTCCGTCTTCAGGTTTAGGTCTGTCTTCAGGTTCAGGTTTGTCTTTAGGTTTAGGTCTGTCTTCAGGTTTAGGTCTGTCTTCAGGTTCAGGTTCGTCTTCAGGTTCAGGTTCGTCTTCAGGTTCAGGTCCGTCTTCAGGTTCAGGTTCGTCTTCAGGTTCAGGTTCGTCTTCAGGTTCAGGTCCGTCTTCAGGTTCAGGTCCGTCTTCAGGTTCAGGTCCGTCATCAGGTTCAGGTCTGTCTTCAGGTTCAGGTCTGTCTTCAGGTTCAGGTCCGTCTTCAGGTTCAGGTCCGTCTTCAGGTTCAGGTCCGTCTTCAGGTGTAGGTCTGTCTTCAGGTTCAGGTCTGTCTTAAGGTTCAGGTCCGTCTTCAGGTTCAGGTCCGTCTTCAGGTTCAGGTCTGTCTTAAGGTTCAGGTCTGTCTTCAGGTTCAGGTCTGTCTTCAGGTTCAGGTCCGTCTTCAGGTTTAGGTCTGTCTTCAGGTTCAGGTTCGTCTTCAGGTTTAGGTCTGCCTTCAGGGTCAGGTCTGTCTTAAGGTTGAGGTCCGTCTTCAGGTTCAGGTCTGTCTTCAGGTTCAGGTCTGTCTTAAGGTTCAGGTCTGTCTTCAGGTTCAGGTCTGTCTTCAGGTTCAGGTCCGTCTTCAGGTTCAGGTCCGTCTTCAGGTTTAGGTCTGTCTTCAGGTTTAGGTCTGTCTTCAGGTTCAGGTTCGTCTTCAGGTTTAGGTCTGTCTTCAGGTGTAGGTCTGTCTTCAGGTTCAGGTCTGTCTTCAGGTGTAGGTCTGTCTTCAGGTTTAGGTCTGTCTTCAGGTTCAGGTCTGTCTTCAGTGTGGTGTGGCAAGTAGCGGGGCGAGGGACCGCGAGAGCGGGCCGCTGATTAATGTTAACGAGTGCCAGCTGCGTGGCACACCGGTCTCGTCTCGCGGCCATGTGACGGGAGCATAAAAGGAGGAACGATGGCAGCGGAAGACGAGAGAGGACCAGGCCTGGATTTTATGGTTTTTTTTTTTTTGTTATTATGTGTTTGTGGGCAGTCGTCCGTGAGGGGCTGCCCACATTTTATTTTGTGTGTTTGCGGGCAGTCGTCCGTGAGGGGCTGCCTGCGGTTTTACTTTCATTTTGTTTATTTATTTTGAGTTAATAAATGGTTGTGAAACGTTCGCCGGTTCCCGCCTCCTTCCTTCCATCCACGAACTTCGTTACATTCAGGTTCAGGTCTGTCTTAAGGTTCAGGTCTGTCTTCAGGTTCAGGTCTGTCTTCAGGTTCAGGTCTGTCTTCAGGTTCAGGTCTGTCTTCAGATTCAGGTCTGTCTTCAGGTTCAGGTCTGTCTTCAGGTTCAGGTCTGTCTTCAGGTTCAGATCTGTCATCAGTTTCAGGTCCATCATCAGGTTCAGGTCCGTCATCAGGTTCAGGTTCGTCTTCAGGTTCAGGTCCGTCTTCAGGTTCAGGTCTGTCTTCAGGTTCAGGTCTGTCTTCAGATTCAGGTCCGTCATCAGGTTCAGGTCTGTCTTGAGGTTCAGGTCCGTCTTCAGGTTCAGGTCTGTCTTCATATTCAGGTCCGTCATCAGGTTCAGGTCCGTCTTCAGGTTCAGGTCTGTCTTCAGGTTCAGGTCTGTCTTCAGGTTCAGGTCTGTCTTCAGATTCAGGTCCGTCATCAGGTTCAGGTCTGTCTTGAGGTTCAGGTCCGTCATCAGGTTCAGGTCTGTCTTGAGGTTCAGGTCCGTCATCAGGTTCAGGTCTGTCTTGAGGTTCAGGTCCGTCTTCAGGTTCAGGTCTGTCTTCAGGTCTGTCTTCAGGTTCAGGTCTGTCTTCAGGTTCAGGTCCGTCTTCAGGTTCAGGTCTGTCTTCAGCTGCTGTAGCAGTAATAGTTGTTGCTGTTCTGGTGCTGGTGTCTGTAGCTGCTGCTTCTGGTGGGATTTACTTTTGCCACAGGAGACCTAAAAATGTATAGTTTCACCTACCGGTAATGGAGTAAGAATAAAATCTCATCTTTATTGTGCAAAATTTGTGTTTGTGTGTGTGTTTTTCAATGCAGAAAAGTCATTGAAGAGATAAAGGGATGATCCTGAAGTTCGTCACATCAATGAGGTAAAATACTGCTACTGGAGTTTGTCTTTGTAGTAAATATGAAATTACATCACATTCAGATCTGTGTTTGATTTCACCTGCTCTGAAAATCTTCCCAGTAAGAACTAAACATTCAAACAGAATCTAATTCACGGATTAATGTCAGATGTGCTGATTTCTGTAGCTGGTAATGTTTATTGTTCTCATTAATCTTTTGTGATTTGTTGTTTTCTTACAGACTGAAGGGACTCAACAGGACTGAACAGGTGTGATGAAATGCTTCACAGCTTCCCGTTACCTGTTACTGATAGCAGCACCAAAGTAATCTTAAGGCAATTATTTTACAACCTTCATTATAAGTACAAAAGTGTGTGTGTACGTGTACATGTACGTGTGTGCTTCAGACTAGAGCCCTGCATGTGCCTCAAAGCTAGGCCCTAGCCCGGCCCGAGTCTGTCCTGCTTATTGCACATTGTTTCAGCCATTAAAATAGTTCAGCTTTGTTTTTAATGTCAAAGTAGTTCTATTTAGCTCAGTTTCTATTATTTTTTTGTTTGTTAAATTAAGTTTTTTTTTTTTTTTGAGTGACGACCAAGCGGAGTGAGTTAACCCAACAGGTTATCTTTGGTCTTTATCTATGAATCTATCATTTGTTGATATTCATATATATGCACACTTATTGTCTGAACCACATATTAATGTGTTTAAAAGGTGTTTTTAAATGCAAGCGAAAAGAGGCATGGTTGTGTTGTGTATTTTGTGTGTTATTATAAACATGCAGTTAAGATAATCAATATGTGTTGTGTGGCTATTATATTTTTTTAAATGAAAATTAAAAGAGACAGTGTTTTTTTGTGAAATATTTCATTTTATTGTAGCCTAAGATATACATACAGGAGTGAGAGCGAGCTGTCATCCAGGCGCAGCTCCTGGAGCGTCTTGAACGCACGTCTATTTCACTTCAGACGCTCGATTTATTCACGGATTTAAAATGTTAATCCGTCCAACTAGACGTGAATTTCACGCTCTATTCGTGTTTGGTGTGAATGTTGCATAAAACTGCTGAAATATGTATCCGACTGTTGCACTGCATTGCCTTCTAATACATCTTATGATGTGCACATTTACACTGTGTGTGGTTTTAAATAAACTGAATATATTGAAAATGTGTTTCTAATCAACTGTCATTATTCATACAAGTCATAGTTTATCTTTATTTTGACACACTCTCAATTCAAATTGAGGCCTATACAGTGGGGATCGAAAGTTTGGGCACCCCAGGTAAAACATTTTTATTAATGTGCATAAAGATGCCAAGATGGAAAAATCTCCAAAAGGCATCAAATGACAGGTTGGACATCTGTATAATAAGTCCAAAAGAAGTTAGATTTTATTTCTATCATTTACATTTCAAAATAACAGAAAACCAAAAAATGGTGTCTGCTAAAGTTTGGGCACCATGCAGAGTTAACACCTTGTACTGCCCTCTTTGGCAAGAATCACAGCTTGTAAACACTTTTTGTAGCCAGCCAAGAGTCTTTCAATTCTGGTTTGAGGTGGCTTCGCCCTAGCCTGGTTTCACCAGACTCTCGTACATTTCATTTGTACATAGAGTCTGGCCACTCTCCATTGACAAGGGTTTATTTCCGCGAAGGCGGGCACCCTGTTGAGGTTTAAAACTATTGGATCTGAAGTTAATATATATATATATATATATATATATATATATATATATATATATATATATATATATATATATATATATATATATATGAACACAAATATTTCAAGCTGGTTGAACATCATCCATTGTTGTGAAGATAATGTGGTGTAATCACGTGGAACCACTGTCCACGATTAGTTCAACCAATGTGCTTTTTTTTTTTGAGTGTGTGTGTGTGTGAGAGAGAGAGAGAGAGAGAGAGAGAGAGAGAGAGAGAGAGAGAGAGAGAGAGAGAGAGAGAGAGAGAGAGAGAGAGAGAGAGATGTGTGTAGGTTTAGGGGCAGTGGGGGATAGAAAATACGGTTTGTACGGTATAAAAACCATTACGTCTATGGCGAGTCCCCACAAAGGTAGTGAACCAGGAGTGTGTGTGTGTGTGTGTGTGTGTGTGTGTGTGTGTGTGTGTGTGTGTGTGTCATTTCTTTAGGCTTACATGTCCTTGCGTTCTTTGCTACTTGAATGCAGAGGCATAATACGGAAAATATGTCATATGATTGGTCAAATGCAAAGATACCAATATTTACAACAAGAGGTAAATATTAGTATCTTTTATTTTATCACGGGGGATTTAAGAGGTAAGAAATAGAAGGAAAAGGCATATGTTGAATAAAATCATAAAATAGTATCACTCAAGTCCTAAAGTAGTGGAAGATTGCAATAAGTTAATTGTTTTTCCACCCGTTTGAACGGGTGATATTCATCAGGACTGTGAAAGTATGCTGAGTTTGTATGTTTGTATGAATCCACACATATATGACATGAGCTCTGATTATATGAACTTACACATCATGACACACACATTAGGGGTGGAGCTTACAGTGCTGTGATGCTGTTTTAGCTTCTTTACAGATGGATATATAATTACACCACTAATGATCGGTTAGGTGTGATGTCGGACTCAGTCTTCCTCTAGTGTTCAAAATATGTTATAGTTTCATTTCTGAGTCTTTCAGCGGCTTCCTTTGGGAACATCCCTGCACATGTAACATCAATCTTTGATCCAGTCTTAAAATATATAATATCTGTTTATGAATACGAAAATCAAGTACAGAAATAACGTTGACTCTTTTGTTTCACCCTTAAATTAATATTTAATATTCAGTTGATTTATTGGCGTGACAAATATTTGTACATTTATATCTGTGGGGATGCTGCATACATAAGCCTATAGTCTACATCAAAATGAAAACAGTAACATAACATCAATTAAGCAATATAATTAAAGAAATGTGACATTGATGGCATTACAGAATAAAAAAATATATATTTTTAAGAATGTTCCTGGTTTTGGCCACCAGATGGCTTTAATACACCAGATTCAGATTATTAACGTTTACACTCCAGTTCTCAGAGGGAATAGGTAAGCTTCACAATCAATAAACAATTAGACTTCATTTTAAAACTGCAATATATCACTCACTTTATATTTATGACATCTGTTCTGTTTGAGCTCTTGTAGCTCTGACGTCATTGATCAGAAGAACAGCAGCAGCCGCAGCAGCCACGCCCATTAGCGCAGTGACGACCAATCGGAGCACAGCTTCAGCAGACTCACAGGAGTGGGCGTGGACTTCTGAAAAAACTAAACAACAACAACAAAAATCAAAACGAAACAAATGAACAATTATAAAACATATGTGTGGTTCCCTTTCAAGGGCGCCTTTTTGTGATTGTGTCGTGAAGCGCTCGTGAAATCAGTCCAATGGCGTGCCTGTACGTCACAGGTGGGTGACGTCATTGACCAGGAAACTATAAAGCACCGCTGAACCAAATGTTAGCTTCTGTTGTCTGCAACAATGCTCTCTGTGTGAAATTGTCTTTGTCTATTTATTGTTGTTTGTCAAAAAAAAAAACATATCGACGAGAGTATAATAGCGAGCAGACAGCATTTTGGATCGTGTGTTTGTTTAGGAGGAGCATGCACTGACGGTCAGCTCTAGTCAAACGGAGCTGTCAGTGTTCATTCATAAAATCCCCGACGTGTAACGAATGCAATATCGAGAGTCTCTGCTCCTGTTGGCTTTGATCGGTTCTGCGCAGATTTTGCTCATCTCAAACAAGCCTAATGTGTAGATTATGGGTCCGTATGCGTGGGAACAGACAGGAATTTCTCTCTCTCTCTCTCTCTCTCTCTCTCTCTCTCTCTCTCTCTCTCTCTCTCTCTCTCTCTCTCTCTCTCTCTCATGATTGCGTGCAAACTATTAGGCCTATGTGTTTTCAGACTATATGGTTCCCTTTGTAAAGTTTAGAACCGTGGTGGAACCTTGAAAAATGAAGTGACAGATCTGTTCTTACTATCCTGTTATTTATTAGTATATGATTCAAGAAGAAATAGGAAAGTCACAAGGCTAAAATCACTGAAATTTAAAAAAAATCATCAAAATAAAACAGTGATCTGCATAAAAAATAATTCCTTCAATGTAAGTCACTTTGGATAAAAGTGTGTGCCAAATGCATAAATGTAACGTTACATATACTATAGTCACTGTACGTTACCTTGAGTCATGTTCTGTGTGCTCATTTGTCTTGAAAAAAAATCTGTTTGTTTGGCACATTTGACCGCCTCATCCTCCAACGCCTTTCTTTTTTTAACCTGGGTTTTTCAGCTCCCCCTGGCAACTTTTTACCATCCATTTTATCCTTCCGCGATTAGCTTATTCTCTCCACAGCATTAAATTACGATTTTGTTTTGTTTCTTCATGGCAACGAGCTGAGTACACCAAGGCGCCAGAGTTGAGAGAGAGAGAGAGAGGGAGAGAGAGAGAGAGAGAGAGAGAGAGAGAGAGAGAGAGAGAGCGCTCTGACAACAGAAAGCGGCATTTTTTTAAATGCACGGTCTGATGATCATGCGCTGCTTTAAATTAAAATCTAGTGTAATTAGCGGCGCTGTTATATCAGTCACACATTCACTAAACACATTTACAGACATACAGAGAAAATTAAGAGAAAAGAAAAATGAAGCAGCCGAGTCTGCCGGCCCAATTTATGAGCGGACAGAACGTCCCACCTAGCCTAGAAATCTAGACGCACCCTAGCGGCAGCAAATCTAATCTGCCCGCGAGTGTCGTCTCGCAACTCTCAATACCCTTCTGAGCTGTATTCCCCTAACTCTTGCCGGGCCAATCACATCGTGTATAGAGTCGGTGGGCGGGGCCATAATGACGGCCGAGTTGCGCTTGCGTGCTTCTAGTAAACACAGAAACTGGCGAACGGCGGTCTTTCGAATCAGCTTTGACCGCAACTCTGGAAGACTTGGAGTTAAGCTTTTCTCTGAGAAAAGAACGGCACTGACGTCATTCTTAAAAAGGGAAGATGTGTTCTGAGTTTAGCCGACCGGATACGGCGAATGTTTAATCTGTCAACGAGCTCTGCTTCACCTTCCTTGCTCTGGTTGGTTGTAGCGCTATCCTATCGCGTGCAGAGGGAGTTTGAAAGACAACCGTTTATCCCGCCCCTCGGATTGAGCTGTCAATGGTGAGTTTCCAGACCAAACATCTTGATGTGGGTCTGGCTTGTCAGGCTACGGCCCACCGGGAATTCTCCCGATGGCCACTCCGCCCCTGCAGTCAGTCACACCAAGTTTTGTATCTAAATGATTTCGGATATATTTAAATGTTAAATACTCCTCTGTTGATGCCTGTATTAATACACTATATTCAGCCTCTTATCCAGACTGTTTTTACTTGTCTGATTGATATTTGGCTGCATTTCATTTTGAGGAATTAAATAGTAAATACTTTTCAGAAGTTTATCTAACAAATTAATTCAGTGAATAAATGCAACTAATATCGTGCTGCCGTACCTGCACATGTGTGGCAGAGTTGAGTGATGTTGGGATGTCTGGTCTGGTTGCTGATGGGATTGTTCAGCACACAGCTGTAGGTGTTTTTATCCTGATATTCCACCTCCAGAGGTAGAGAGAGACTGATGCTGAGATCAGACACACTGATGCTGGACAATAAACTGTTTCCTTTGAACCAGGAGAGAGTCACATGACTCACATTCAACACCGAACACACCAGTGAACATGAGGATGATGAAGATGATGAACAGTGTGAAGAGTTACTGCTGATGACAGGAACAGGCAGACGAGCTGAGAAAGAGAGAATAACATATATTAATACATATAATTTACAATCTTATTTCCCATTCACTGTGTTTTGTGATCACTGAGTGTTTCTATCAGAAAAAGAAAAAAAATGTTGGTATGTAAAATAAGAATATTTGAAGGACAAGACAAAATATCTCTCCTCACCATAGACAGAAACTCTGAATGTTTTTGATGTCAGTTTCAGTCCTCTTATCTCTAGTTGATAATCTCCAGCATGTTCAGTTGAGATGTGTGTGATGGTCAGAGATCCAGTTTGATGATCCAGCTTCAGTCTGTCTCTGAATCTCCCGTCAGGAACATCAAATGTGGAGAAGATTACAGCAGCTCTACTGATTAGAGCTATCAGAGAGTATTCACCTCCATATTTCCACAGTATCTCCTCGTCTTCCTGTATTTCAGTGAGATCAGTGTTTAGAGTGACAGAATCTCCCTCCATCACTGACACTGACTCACCAAACACACCTGGAGAACACACAGATTTCTTTTTTTAAACTTTTGTATTTGTATTGTATTTACTTACAGAGCCCTTTTCAGGCAGTAACTCAAAAGTGCTGTACATTACAAAACAATGATAAATAAAAATGAAAATCAAACCAAATAAAAACAACAAGCAATAAAACATCTATTAAAAGTTTAAACTGCGAGCAAGAACAGGTATGACTTTAAGCAGCACTTGAAAGTACTTGGCGTCGGGGATGATCTAACCACAAAAGGACGGTTATTCCATAATCTGGTGAAAGCGAAAGTGTGTCACCCTTAGATTTAAGACGTGCTCTTGGGATAATTTAAAGGGGGGGTGAAACACTCAGTTTCAGTCAATCTCATGTCAATCTTGAGTACCTATAGAGTAGTATTGCATCCTTCATATCTCCGAAAAGTCTTTAGTTTTATCATATTTATAAAAGAAATATGGGCTGTACCGAGTCTTTCCGGAAAAAAACGAGTGGCTGGAGGCGAATCGTGTGGGCGGAGCTAAAGAATGCAGAATGTGCACAAAGCGGTGATGTCCTCAAGCGTGGAGAAACCCATCGCTCTCAGCTAATACAGATAATGATCCAGAATCAAATCTGAGGCTGAAATAAATTGAACAGGAGAAACGGCAACAGCAGGACGTCCGTCTCTGTGGTATGGACTGTATTTAGGGGCCTTTGTGTGTCTTTACGCGCAGTTTATGAGGACATGATTCGGTTTATGGACTATTGTATGTGACTAGACCTTAGAGGTAGCAAGCAAAACGGTTTTGCACGTCAGAGTCAGAATAGTGTAACGTTATACAGAACAACAATGGAGTAACCGTTAGCGCATTTGAATGACGAAGCACGCGATCGTATCGTTTACAGATGTTTACTCATGCGACGGTAGCCAATAGCAGAGACATTTGAAGTTGATTTACTCACCGCCTGCTTCCAAAGCAGGACCGCTCTGTCAAAAACACACTTCTTTGTAATGATTTGGTGAAGTCCTGTGACAGCAGTGACCGTGGAAATCCACTTTGCGACGCGACTGAAGCGATGCCTTGAAGCTTCCCGTCATTTCTGCGTTCAAATCGGTTCAAATGCAGCGCTGCCTTCCTGGAATGCTGTGCTGAAGCATTGAAGTCGCTCGACGTCACCCATAGGAATAAAGTGGAGCGCGGCGCGACAGAAGTGTTCACGGAAAAGTGGATCTGCACCTGAGAGACTGTTTACAGCGTGTATTTCCTTTCCCTCCCTCTAGTTACGCGCGCGCGCACCCTACCGGGAGAAGAGCCCGTACGGCCCATACAAGGCCCTTCCGCTCTATCGACGTCAAGCCGACCCATACTCGAAAAAAACTCTCCGAAATTTGTGAGAAACCGGAAGGAGTATTTTTGACACAGAAATACTCAATCAAATGTCCAACATTAGTTTTTGAAACTTTGTCTATGTTTAGGATGGGAATCCAAGTCTTTAAAGGTGTAAAAAGCTCAGTATGCATGAAACAGCATTTCACCCCCCCCCCCCCTTTAATAATAGTTTATTTGAAGATAATCTTTTTTTGAAGAAAAAGTACTTCTGAATGTGTAAGAGTAAAGCTGTGGGACGTACTATCACATCACAGTCTTTAACGGACAGCCTCTGTCACTTAGTTACACATCCTGTCACTGTAAACTGACCTGTCAATCATCTTCAGTTAACATCCTCCACACTTCATTTCATTTCCTTCAGTATCAGAGAGAAAAGAAGCAGCTCATTGATCTGCAGTCGTGGGTCTTGAAAGAATCCAAAATAATCAAAGATATTTGATATTTTTCTTTGAACAAAGATATTTGTTTTACTGTTTCACCCCCTCTCTCTTATCAGTGGGGCCGTTTGGGATTCCTAAAGACAAAGAGATGTTGAGGGCCTGTAGGCCAAATGGTGCCACACCTGTAGTACAGTGGGGGAAGTCTGCTCTGATTGGTCAGTTTGAATGTCTCAGGGTTTCAGTCACATGGTCAAGGGATGGATAAAAGAAGATTGCAACTGTTGCTCGGGTCTTTTTCCTCTGACGCTGTCATCTGCTCTGGCTGTCGATTCTAGGGCCTTCTTTGGCTCTTCTCTTTGCTTTCTCTTTTTCTCTCTCTTTCTATCTTTCTATCTCTCTCTCTCTCAGGTAACATTCTACACATGCTGGGTACGATGAATGGTATAAGTTTTATCATCACATTCATCTATTTTGTAACTATTTTAAGTGTAACCATAACCGGATTTTGTCATTAAATTCTTTCAATTATAAATGATTTGCTAGCTAGTTTTGGTTTGGTATTGACTTTGAAGTGCTCCCTATTGCAATACAATATAGTCACATTAAAGCAACGCTCTCCCACATATTTTGCTATTGTAACTGCGCTTATTTCCGTCGTTGGTATAAGTTGCAGTAGGTGGTTATAGACAAGAAATGTACAGTTTTCTACCATCACGCTGATAACGTTTCTTTAGTCGTTCGGCAACCCTGCAGTCAGAACCACTGTAGGCGATCCACCCTTACAGTTAGGGATGGGTACCGAAAACCGGTATTAAATGGGCCCCGGGGGTTAATTTTGAAAGACCGTTGTATCGATAAGCTCGGCCGTTATCGGTTCTGCTGTCGGTACTTTTGAAATTACACGTGACGAGAGAGAGAGAGAGAGAGAGAGAGAGAGAGAGAGAGAGAGAGAGAGAGAGAGAGAGAGAGAGAGAGAGAGAGAGAGAGAGACGCAAACGACAGCCGAGGACAGAACTAAACATTCAAACATAACTGGTTACACTTTAGATCTGTGATAGTCTGATTTTATTTTAGCTTCCAAAGATTATAATAATAATATTTATGTCTAGCGCAACTTTGCAGCAACTGCCATTTCTCCCTAAAACTCAAACGTAGCCTAATGACAAAATCAGCACGATCAGTGATTGTTGTAAAATACAGTCTAGCTACTGTTGGCTGTGGGATGTGTTTAATAATAAAAAGAGCGATTAAAAGCACAAAAATGTCCGCAAGAGATTGTTCCCAAGTCGGCGCGCGCTCCGAAAAAGCCCGCAACGAGACGAGCAAATTACACTTTCGGTTTCACACTCGCGTCTAAACGATCAAATGTAGGCTACACAAACATCTATGTCAAAATGACCAGCTTGGAGAGTCTCTTAAACACAGTTTGTGTCTAAAATGGACGTAGTTATTATGGATATAGTCGGGAGAAAGTGTAGTGCATCTGCCTATTATCAGTCGCCTATAGATCTGCACATCTGTCTTAAAGAGGCAGCAGTGTAAATAAACATGCTGACGAATTACTGCGAATTAAACAACCAAATGCAAAGAGAAAATCACTCACAGCTCTTGAATGAATAACTTTAGCTTTAATAAGCATTCATATAGGCTATTTATGATAAACTATGCAGTGTTATTTTACATTTGATTACTAGAATATATATATATATATATATATATATATATATATATATATATATATATATATATATATATATATATATATATATATATATATAAAAATCTCAAATAGTACCGATAAGAATACCGTTAAAGTACCGGACCGATAAGCAGTATCGATAAGAGTAGTAATACCGTTAAAATCTTAACGATACCCATCCCTACTTACAGTCTTTCATGAGACTCTCCTCATATTAATACAACGATGAATATAAAGTTAATGGCCAAACAGATCTTTATACAGGTTCAGTGTTGCAGATGAAATATAATGAGGAAAACATTAAATAAATATTTTTTATCAGGTTAAATGTTGATTATTAGTCACTTTAACCCCTTTATCTAAACCTCTTAACCGCCGGACTCGCACATCTGCCATGTTTGTAGTTTTTTAACACTTTCATTGTGAACTTTTATTATATTTTCAAATGTTGTTAAAAGTGTGGAATCAAATTCATTTCTGCTTATTTTGTGCATCTTTCATTTTGGAATAACAGATAATGCAAATACCTTTGTTGATTAGAAAAAGCTGATTACTTTGTGTTAAAACTAAAGCATAATGTAATGTCTTAAAAGAAATAAACTTACCAGCCATATGCCACACGCAGCACAAAATAAACAGATGAACCATCTCAAATAACACTGAAATATGTGAACACACACAGTGAACTAACTCAAGTGTTAAACTGTGATATTAATATAGTGCTGAGTGTGAATCCTCCCCCACCGGATTTGACCACCACACACTCACCCACATGTGTGTGTTCCTGTAAAGTTCCTCTTTCTCACTTCAAGCCTTAATCTGTTCTCAGGGACTGACAGTATTGATTATTTTACAAGTTGTACCATTTAAGTTCTAATTCACTGTTGATTATAAACTGCAGTCTTGTGGAGCAAAGCATCACTATTGTTCTCTTGTGTTTGTCATTGACCCATTAATGTGGTGTCAAATCATACAGCTTTTTTAAGAGAGATGTGCTTTGACTTTTATAAGTGATCGGGCGTACAATGTTTGCACAGTGGGCAAAAAATGGGGATGAACTTTGACAGGATATAAATGAGGATTTTGTAGAAACATGGGTTACCACATTTGAAGAGGCTGTCAGGCTCTGTAAAATCATACCTCACAATGAGGTGTAAGTTTAACCCCTGGGACGCAAGAGCTGCCCTATAGACACACTATGGTGAAGACGCGACCCATGAAACAGGAAGTGCTCGTGTGTGTTTTTCCTACTATGGGAACTTGCATAAAAATACTTTATTAAAAATAACTCTGGATCACAATGTCATAGAGATGTGGGAGGTGGGCTTATTTAACTCATGCAACCAATCAGTCTCTCAGGATCATCGTGATGCTATCAAGCCATGCCCTAGCAACCATTAAGAGCACCCTAGCAACTGATCCTATAAACTGCCATTATAAAGGCCCAGATGGATATCTTTGCAGCAGTGTCATAGAGATGGACGTGGGCTCGTTTGACTCAACCATTCAATCTTAATTATCTTCTTGGACACTCTGTAACAACACCCTAGCAACAATTGTCAAGCTCCCTAACAACAAGTTCCATATTTGAAGAAACCAAAGGGATATCTTTGAATAGAAGAGTCAACTAGAAAGATTCAGGAGCAACAACAAAAGCAAGAAGTCCATCGTGATAAAAAGGCCCATGAACGGAGATTTGGTGTTGGAGATCCAAAATGGATTCCTGGGCACACAGAGACTGTGGCTTGACCACTTTCTTATAAAGTGATGCTTGGTGATGGGAGATCGGTCCGAAGACAAGTGGACCAAATTCATGGCTGGCAGAAATTGCTTGTGAATCTTTCAGAGGACATGGACTGTAGATATTTCCCTGATCACTCTGATCTGATAGGTGCTAAAGAGACTGAGGAACCGGGGGCTGAGGACATTTCTGGTGAAACCAATCCCTTTGAAACAGCTGGATCCCTCTTCAACTTCTGAGAGGACCACTGACAGGAACAAATCCGTTAGCCCTGTTGTGAGACGGTCACCTAGAACCAGGAAATTGCCTGTTCATTTGAAAGATTATGAACTGAAGTGAGAAAAAAAGTGAACTGTTGTTGAAAGATTGTGAAAAGGAGGAAAAAATAAGAAAAATCTGTGCACTGTGAAGGGTTTTTGAGTGTGTAAGTAGGTTTCCCCTTCATGATGTTGAGGTCATTTATTTATTTATTTATTTATTTATTTTTATTTTTTATTTTTTTATTTTTTTTTTGGGGGGGGGGGGCTATGGTGGTTGTATAATAGTGCATAGTATTGTGATTTATTATGGAGGAAATATTGTCAACTTGGGTGGAAGGAGATGTTATAGAGTGAGCTGTTGTAGATTAACCTGTAGGGGGCAATCTAATGCTGTTCATCTTGACTTAAAAGTAGCAAAGAAGAACTTGTGTGCACATGTAATCCACCTGTGATGCCATCGTGTACTGCTGGCTGCTGCTGCTTTCCTTGACTAAAGGACATTCTGAACAGATCTGTCTCATGCAAGGTATTACAGACTGAAAGAACTATTTAAAGTCCACTATACCTGAAGCTGGTGTTATACACCATCCATCATACTGAAATAGAGGAAGAGTTATTGGCTGTATGTCACTGTGTGCCATTTCTTTGGGCCTGCATGATCTTGCATTCTTTGCTTCTTGAAAACATACTACCATTCACCATGTCTAGTGACTACACACGAGACATGTTGGTCTGTGCTAAACCACTGAACCGATACGCTGACGGTTGCCACCACCAGTGCCCTTGAGCAAGACCCTTTACTCTGTGTTGCTCCAGTGGGATTGTCCCTGTGATAAGTGCACTGTAAGTCACTTTGGATAAACGCATCTGCCAAATGTGTAAATGTAAATTAATACAGGGGCATAATACCAGAAATACATCATATGATTGGTCAAATGCAAAGACCACAAGTAAAGATTGAGGGAGTTGTTTGGCCTAAAACTTTTGTATAACTAATAACCTGAAGTAAATTTTGGTAACTTTTATATCATCATGGTTGATTCAAGAGGTAAAAATTTAAGTACAAACTCGATTCCAAAAAAGTTGGGACACTGTACAAATTGTGAATAAAAACAGAATGCAATGGATGTGGAAGTTTCAACTTTTAATTTTATTTTTATTCAGAATACAACTTAGATTCTTTTTATTTATTTATTTTTATTTATTTATATAGCACCAGTAAACTCAACCAACGTTGACCACTGTGCTTTACATAAAATACATAGAGAGATATCAAAGAAAACCCCAACACAGTACAAATACAGCTTAAAATGTAGGCAGATGCCTGATCTAAAAGATGTAGCTTTACTTTAAGTTTGAAATCATGTATGCTTGTTAAAGATCTCAAAGATAATGGAAGACCATTCCAAAGCTTCGGACCAATAACAGCAAATGCACGGTCCCCTCTTGACTTCAGACGGGAGCGAGGCTGGGACAAAATACGGGTACTGGAGGACCGTAGACACCTACCGGGCGCGTTCACAGTCACGAGTTCAGATAAATAGGAAGGGGCAAGACCGTTTAAGGCTTTAAAAACAAACACCAATATTTTAAAATCTACCCTGTAAGGCACAGGCAACCAGTTTAGCGACAGTAAGATTGGTGTAATGTGTTCACGTTTGTGGACCCCAGTTAAAAATCTGGCAGCAGCGTTTTGGACCATTTGAAGCCTATAATAGAAAACGCAGCTAATCCTGCATATAGTGAATTACAATAGTCAAGACGGGACAGAACGAAGGCATGCAGAACTCTTTCAAGCTCAGTTGAAGTTAAGAATGACTTGGCTCTAGTTAGCAACTTTAGATGGAAAAAACATGATTTAACCGCAGTGTTAATATGTTTGTCAAGCCTAAAGGAGGAGTCCAAGGTAACACCCAAACTCCTGACTGTAGGTTTGATCTCACACTGTAGGTAAGCCAAATTTTGAATGGTTTTAACATTATCTAAAGAGGGTCTAAACACAATAGCCTCTGTTTTACTTGCATTCAAATGTAAAAAATTTGCGGACATCCAGGATTTTATTTCATTTAAACATGCAAATAAGGTTTCTAGACCCTTTGTGTCAGTACGTTTAAAAGGCAGATAGATTTGAGTATCATCTGCATATAAATGAAAGGACACTCCATGCTTCCTGAAAATAGATCCGAGAGGTAACATATATAATGAGAATAAGGTAGGAGCCAAAATGGAGCCTTGCGGAACGCCACAGGTAATAGGAGCTAAAGACGAAACAGAGCCACCAATGCCGACTGAGAAGGTCCTATTTGTAAGGTAAGACTTAAACCAATTGAGAGCATTTCCTCGAATGCCCACAATTTTTTCAAGACGTGATAGTAAAATTCCATGGTCGACAGTATCAAATGCTGCACTCAGATCTAGTAGAATTAAAATGACAGAATCCCCCGAATCAAGAGATAACAAAATATCATTCATAATTCTTAATAAAGCAGATTCAGTACTGTGGAACCTCCTGAAACCAGACTGAAATTTTTTGAGAATACTGTTCTCATCAAGAAAGCTCTGTAACTGCAATAATACAGTTTTCTCAAGGATCTTTGACATAAAAGATAAATTTGAAATGGGTCTAAAATTTGGTAGATCAGCAATGTCCAGGTTATGCTTTTTCAATATAGGTTTCACCATAGCATGTTTACAAAGGGCAGGAACATCACCTGAGAGAAGGCACTTATTTATAATGGTCAAGATCCAAGACCCAATTTTATGAAATATTTGTTTGAGAAACCATGTAGGCACAATATCCAGAGATGAACCAGAGGACTTGAGCCTAAAAACTATATCTGTTAAGCTAGACATAGTAATAGGCTCAAAAGAGTTTAAGAACTTAATGGCCAAAGGAGTATCCAGGGGGACAAGCTTACCGGGCTTGTTAGATGACATATCAAATGTTTAAAATTAGAAAATGTATAATTTTAAGGGAAACATAAGTTGATTTTAAATTTCATGGCATCAACACATCTCAAAAAAAGTTGGGACAAGGCCATGTTTAGCCCTCTTCTTTTTATAACAGTCTGGAGACTGAAGAGACGCGTTGCTCAGGTTAGGAACAGGAATGTTGTCCCATTCTCGTCTAATACAGGCTTCTAGTTGCTCAACTGTCTTAGGTCTTCTTTGTCGCATCTTCCTCTTTATGATGCACCAAATGTTTTCTATTGGTGAAAGATCTGGACTGCTGGCTGGCTATTTCAGTACTCGGATCCTTCTTCTACGCAGCCATGATGTTGTAATTGATGCAGTATTTGGTCTGGCATTGTCATGTTGGAAAATGCAAGGTCTTAAAGATCCAGGAAGACCAGGGCATGAAGATCCAGAATGCTTCTGAGGGTGTTATTATAATAGTCCACTGAGTCCATGGGTGGTAGATGGTTTACAGAAAGGAGATGCTGGATAGCAGATGCCATAGTCTCTAGGTTAATGTTTTTTTAGATTTCTGAAGCAGATTTGGCGTTTGGGCTTGATGAGGCTGGACAGTGAAGACATCTTCATGGAGATGGCCTTATGATCAGAAACTCCCAGATCATACACCAGAAAATTACTGAGATAAACAGAATTTGTAATGACTAGATTGAGAGAGTGGCCTCCGGTATGAGTGGGGGCATCGACAAGTTGTGTCAGGAGTCGAGTAATTGGAGGAATTCTGCTGCGAAATGGCAGGTTGAAGAGTTGACAATAAATATTCATATCTCCAAGTACAATGATATTAGCAGACATTGTACAGAAGGTTGAAAGAAGATTGGACATCTCTGGGACGAATGATGAGTTTGGTTTGGGTGGCCGGTAAATAAGAAGCATCGTAGTGGAAAAAGGGTGCTTACATTTTTACATTACATTTGTAAATGATTGCATTCCTTTTTTTTCCCCACAATTTCTACAGTGTCCCAACTTTATTGGAATCGGGTTGTAAAAGGCATATGTTGAATAAAATCATAAAATAGTATCACTCAAGTCCTAAAGTAGTGGAAGATTGCAATAAGATAATTGTTTTCCCACCCATTTGAAGGGGTGATATTCATCAGGGCTGTGAAAGTATGCTGAGATCATGATTTGTTTGTATGAATCCACACATATGATGTGCTCTGAATATATGAACTTAGAAGCTGCTTGTAGCGGCTGTTCTTTAAAAAATGCACTAGGTGGTGCTTAAGTTCTGATTCATTATTAATTTTTCCTCTTTGAGCTAATTTGCTACTGTGTGAAGGACATTTTCTTGGCACACTTTGGTCCCCTTAGTACCAAATTCCAACTGAGCTTCGTTTAAAAGCTCAGATCATCTCAAACTGGTATCTTGAACATTACACTGAGTTCAGTAAACTCTCCGTCACCAGATCTCAGTCCAGCTTTGGGATGTGAGTGAACAGGAGATTCGCATCATGGATGAGCAGCCGACAGATCTGCAGAAACTCTCATGACATTATGGACTGAAATCTCTGCCATGAGGAATTAAAGCAGTTCTGAAGGCAAAAGGGATCCAACCCGGTACTGGTAAGATGTAGCATATTATTGTTCAAGAGTCTTATTCTGGACACAAGATGGCGCTGTGGTTAATGGTGTGTGATGTTATGTTTTATTTGATGAAAGGTAAGGGTCTAGGCTAGAAAGGGTCATGATCCGGTAATGCAAATGAGAAAAATGGAAGGATTCAAGTTATTTAATTTTCACTCTTTTTTTTCTAAATATGAGCATATTTCTTGCACTTAACTGTAATGTAGAAACATTCATTTGTTAGCAGTGTTGCTAGTTAGTTACCCCCCAAACTGAAACTAAAGAAAAAGTAATGTGCATACCTTAAATATTATAAATATTACAACAGTAAATCATACATATGCATTTTTAAAATGACTGTCCAATATTAACAGAAACATATGATCTTTAAAGGAGTAATCTCTTGATACATTTTATATATCAAATCTTGACTGTTTTTTTTTTTAATTATTATTATTTTTACTTTGGTGCAAAATGTAACTTATTGGCCAACATCTTATATAAAGTTGATATCTTAATTTGATGTCTTAATAACTGTCCACGATTAAATCATGTTCAACCAATGTGCTATTTGTTTTGAGTTTGTGTGTGTGTGTGTGTGTGTGTGTGTGTGTGTGTGTGTGTGTGTGTGTGTGTGTGTGTCATTTCTTTAGGCTTACATGTCCTTGCATTCTTTGCTACTTGAATGCAGAGTCATAATACGGAAAATATGTCATATGATTGGTCAAATGCAAAGATACCAATATTTACAACATGAGGTAAATATTAGTATCTTTTATTTTATCACGGGGGATTTAAGAGGTAAGAAATAGAAGGAAAAGGCATATGTTGAATAAAATCATAAAATAGTATCACTCAAGTCCTAAAGTAGTGGAAGATTGCAATAAGATAATTGTTTTCCACCCGTTTGAAGGGGTGATATTCATCAGGACTGTGAAAGTATGCTGAGTTTGTATGTTTGTATGAATCCACACACATATGACACGTGCTCTGAATATATGAACTTACACATCATGACACACACATTAGGGGTGGAGCTTACAGTGCTGTGATGCTGTTTTAGCTTCTTTACAGATGGATATATAATTACACCACTAATGATCAGAGTAGATATCAGTCAAAAACATCAGTAAACTCAATTGTCAGTTCATCTCAATATTAATTTCATGTTCATATTGGAATATGGCTGAATCTGAAAATAAAGGCTTTATTTGAGGGTTAGGTGTGATGTCGGACTCAGCCTTCCTCTAGTGTTCAAAATATGTTATAGTTTCATTTCTGAGTCTTTCAGCGGCTTCCTTTGGGAACATCCCTGCACATGTAACATCAATCTTTGATCCAGTCTTAAAATATATAATATCTGTTTATGAATACTCAAATCAAGTTCAGAAATAACGTTGACTCTTTTGTTACACCCTTAAATTAACATTTAATATTTAGTTCAATTCTACAGTGATTTATTGGCGTGACAAATATTTGTACATTTATATCTGTGGGGATGCTGCATACATAAGCCTATAGTCTACATCAAAATGAAAACAGTAACATAACATCAATTAAGCAATGTAATTAAAGAAATGTGACATTAATGGCATTACAGAATAAAAAATATATATTTTTAAGAATGTTCCTGGTTTTGGCCACCAGATGGCTTTAATACACCAGATTCAGATTATTAACATTTACACTCCAGTTCTCAGAGGGAATAGGTAAGCTTCACAATCAATAAACAATTAGACTACATTTTAAAACTGCAATATATCACAATATATTTATGACATCTGTTCAGTTCTCTCCGTTTTAGCTCTTGTAGCTCTGACGTCATTGATCAGAAGAACAGCAGCAGCCGCAGCAGCCACGCCCATCAGCGCAGTGATGACCAATCGGAGCACAGCTTCAGCAGACTCACAGGAGTGGGCGTGGACTTCTGAAAAAACTAAAAAACAACAACAAAAATCAAAACAAAACAAATGAACAATTATAAAACATATGTGTGGTTCCCTTTCAAGGGCCTTTTTGTGATTGTGTCGTGAAGCGCTCATGAAATCAGTCCAATGGCGTGCCTGTACGTCACAGGTGGGTGACGTCATTGACCAGGAAACTATAAAGCACCGCTGAACCAAATGTTAGCTTCTGTTGTCTGCAACAATGCTCTCTGTGTGAAATTGTCTTTGTCTATTTATTGTTGTTTGTCAAAAAAAAAAACATATAGACGAGAGTATAATAGCGAGCAGACAGCATTTGATCGTGTGTTTGTTTAGGAGGAGCATGCACTGACGGTCAGCTCTAGTAAAACGGAGCTGTCAGTGTTCATTCATAAAATCCCCGACGTGTAACGAATGCAATATCGAGAGTCTCGGCTCCTGTTGGCTTTGATCGGTTCTGCGCAGATTTTGCTCATCACAAACAAGCCTAATGTGTAGATTATGGGTCCGCATGCGTGAGGACAGACAGGAATTTCCCTCTCTCTCTCTCTCTCTCTCTCTCTCTCTCTCTCTCTCTCTCTCTCTCTCTCTCTCTCTCTCTCTCTCTTTCTCATGATTGTGTGCAAACTAATTAGGCCTATGTGTTTTCAGATAGTAAAAAAAAATTAGTTTGTAAAATTAAGAACCGTGGTGGAACCTTGAAAAATTAAGTGACAGATCTGTTCTTACTATTCTGTTATTTATTAGTATATGATTCAAGAAGAAATAGGAAAGTCACAAGGCTAAAATCACTGAAATTTAAAAAAAATCATCAAAATAAAACAGTGATCTGCATAAAAAATAATTCCTTCAATGTAAGTCACTTTGGATAAAAGTGTGTGCCAAATGCATAAATGTAACGTTACATATACTATAGTCACTGTACGTTACCTTGAGTCATGTTCTGTGTACTCGTTTGTCTAGAAAAAAATAAATCTGGCACATTTGACCGCCTCATCCTCAGACGCCTTTCTTTTTTTAACCTGGCTTTTTCAGCTCCCCCTGGCAACTTTTTACTATCCATTTTATCCTTCCGCGATTAGCTTATTCTCTCCACGGCATTAAATTACGATTTTGTTTTGTTTCTCCATGGCAACGAGCTGAGTACACCAACGCTAGAGTTTAGAGAGAGAGAGAGAGCTCTGACAACAGAAAGCGGCATTTTTTTAAATGACCCCATTCACACACCGACGGCGGTGTCAGCCATGTAAGGCGCCATCCAGCTCGTCGGGAGCAGCTGGGGTTGGGTCTTGCTCATGGACACTTCGACACTTGGTCAGGTGGAACCGGGGATCGAACCACCAACCTTCTGGTTTGTAGACAACCTACATGAACCACTGAGCCACTGCCGCCCCATTTTTAAATGCACGGTCTGATGATCATGCGCTGCTTTAAATTAAAATCTAGTGTAATTAGCGGCGCTGTTATATCAGTCACACATTCACTAAACACATTTATAGACATACAGAGAAAATTAAGAGAAAAGAAAAATGAAGCAGCCGAGTCTGCCGACCCAATTTATGAGCGGACAGAACGGCCCACCTAGCCTAGAAATCTAGACGCACCCTAGCGGCAGCAAATCTAATCTGCCCGCGAGTTTCGTCTAGCAACTCTCAATACCCTTTTGAGCTGTATTCGCCTAACTCTTGCCGGGCCAATCACATTGTGTATAGAGTCGGTGGGCGGGGCCATAATGACGATGGCCGAGTTGCGCTTGCGTGCTTCTAGTAAACACAGAAACTGGCGAACGGCGGCGGTCTTTCGAATCAGCTTTGACCACGACTCTGGAAGACTTGGAGTTAAGCTTTTCTCTGAGAAAAGAACAAAGAACGGCGCTGAAGTCATTCTTAAAAAGGGAAGATGTGTTCGGAGTTTAGCCGACCGGATACGGCGAATGTTTAATCTATCAACAAGCTCCGCTTCACCTTCGTTGCTCTGGTTGGTGTAGCGCTATCCTATCGTGTGCAGAGGGAGTTTGAAAGACAACCGTTTATCCCGCCCCTCGGATTGAGCTGTCAATGGTGAGTTTCCAGACCAAACATCTTGATGTGGGTCTGGCTTGTCAGGCTACGGCCCACCGGGAATTCTCCCGATTCTCCCGATGGCCACTCCGCCCCTGCAGTCAGTCATACCAAGTTTTGTATCTAAATGATTTCGGCTATATTTAAATGTTCAATACTCCTCTGTTGATGCCTGTATTAATACACTATATTCAGCCTCTTATCCAGACTGTTTTTACTTGTCTGATTGATATTTGGCTGCATTTCATTTTGAGGAATTAAATAGTAAATACTTTTCAGAAGTTTATCTAACAAATTAATTCAGTGAATAAATGCAACTAATATCGTGTTGCCGTACCTGCACATGTGTGACAGAGTTGAGTGATGTTGGGATGTCTGGTCTGGTTGCTGATGGGATTGTTCAGCACACAGCTGTAGGTGTTTTTATCCTGATATTCCACCTCCAGAGGTAGAGAGAGACTGATGCTGAGATCAGACACACTGATGCTGGACAATAAACTGTGCCCTTTGAACCAGGAGAGAGTCACATGACTCACATTCAACACCGAACACACCAGTGAACATGAGGATGATGAAGATGATGAAGAAGAACAGTGTGAAGAGTTACTGATGATGACAGGAACAGGCAGACGAGCTGAAAAACATCAGAATAAACATATATTAATACATGTAATTTACAATCTTATTTCCCATTCACTGTGTTTTGTGATCACTGAGTGTTTCTATCAGAAAAAGAAAAAAAATGTTGGTATGTAAAATAAGAATATTTGAAGGACGAGACAAAATATCTCTCCTCACCGTAGACAGAAACTCTGAATTTTTTTGATGTCAGTTTCGCTCCATTTATCTGTAGTTGATAATCTCCAGCATGTTCAGTTGAGATGTTTGTGATGGTCAGAGATCCAGTTTGATGATCCAGCTTCAGTCTGTCTCTGAATATCCCGTCAAGAACATCAGATGTGGAGAAGGTTCCTGAATCTCTTCTGATTTCAGCTATAATATCCTTTTCAGCTCAGAAATTCCACATAATCTCGTCGTCTTCCTGTATTTCAGTAAGATCAGTGTTTAGAGTGACAGAATCTCCCTCCATCACTGACACTGACTCACCAAACACACCTGGAGAACACACAGATTTCTTTTTTTAAACTTTTGTTTTTGTATTGTATTTACTTACAGAGCCCTTTTCAGGCAGTAACTCAAAAGTGCTGTACATTACAAAACAATGATAAATAAAAATGAAAATCAAACCAAATAAAAACAACAAGCAATAAAACATCTATTAAAAGTTTAAACTGCGAGCGAGAACAGGTATGACTTTAAGCAGCATTTGAAGGTACTTGGCGTCGGGGATGATCTAACCACAAAAGGACGGTTATTCCATAATCTGGACGGTGAAAGCGAAAGTGTGGTCACCCTTAGATTTAAGACGTGCTCTTGGGATCATTTAATAATAGTTTATTTGAAGATAATCTTTTTTTGAAGAAAAAGTACTTCTGAGTGTGTAAGAGTAAAGCTGTGGGACGTACTATCACATCACAGTCTTTAACGGACAGCCTCTGTCACTTAGTTACACATCCTGTCACTGTAAACTGACCTGTCAATCATCTTCAGTTAACATCCTCCACACTTCATTTCATTTCCTTCAGTATCAGAGAGAAAAGAAGCAGCTCATTGATCTGCAGTCGTGGGTCTTTCATGAGACTCTCCTCATATTAATACAACGATGAATATAAAGTTAATGGCCAAACAGATCTTTATACAGGTTCAGTGTTGCAGATGAAATATAATGAGGAAAATATTAAATAAATATGTTTTATCAGGTTAAATGTTGATTATTAGTCACTTTAACCCCTTTATCTAAACCTCTTAACCGCCGGACTCGCACATCTGCCATGTTTGTAGTTTTTTAACACTTTCATTGTGAACTTTTATTATATTTTCAAATGTTGTTAAAAGTGTGGAATCAAATTCATTTCTGCTTATTTTGTGCATCTTTCATTTAGGAATAACAGAGAATGCAAATACCTTTGTTGATTAGAAAAAGCTGATTACTTTGTGTTAAAGCTAAAGCATAATGTAATGTCTTAAAAGAAATAAACTTACCAGCCATATGCCACACGCCGCACAAAATAAACAGATGAACCATCTCAAATAACACTGAAATATGTGAACACACACAGTGAACTAACTCAAGTGTTAAACTGTGATATTATAGTGCTGAGTGTGAATCCTCCCCCACCGGATTTGACCACCACACCCTCACCCACATGTGTGTGTTCCTGTAAGTGTTGTTCTTTCTCACTTCAAGCCTTAATCTGTTCTTAGTGACAGACAGTATTGATTATTTTACAAGTTGTACCATTTAAGTTCTAATTCACTGTTGATTATAAACTGCAGTCTTGTGGAACAAAGCATCACTATTGTTCTCTTGCGTTTGTCATTGACCCATTAATGTGGTGTCAAATCATACAGCTTTTTTAAGAGATGTGCTTTGACTTTTATAAGTGATCGGCGTACAATGTTTGCACAGTGGGCAAAAAATGGGGATAAACTTTGATGGGATATAAACGAGGATTTCGTAGAAACATGGGTTACCACATTTGAAGAGGCTGTCAGGCTCTGTAAAATCATACCTCACAATGAGGTGTAAGTTTTACCCCTGGGATGCAAGAGCTGCCCTATAGACACACTATGGGGAAGACGCGACCCATGAAACAGGAAGTGCTCGTGTGTGTTTTTCCTACTATGGTAACTTGCATAGAAATACTTTATTAAACATAACTCTGGATCACAATGTCATAGAGACGTGGGAGGTGGGCTTATTTAACTCATGCAACCAATCAGTCTCTCGGGATCATCGTGAAGCTATCACGCCATGCCCTAGCAACCATTAAGAGCACCCTAGCAACTGATCCTATAAACTGCCATTATAAAGGCCCAGATGGATATCTTTGCAGCAGTGTCATAGAGATGGACGTGGGCTCGTTTGACTCAATCATTCAATCTTAATTATCTTCTTGGACACTCTGTAACAACACCCTAGCAACAATTGTCAAGCTCCCTAGCAACAAGTTCCATATTTGAAGAGACCAAAGGGGATATCTTTGAATAGAAGAGTCAACTAGAAAGATTCAGGAGCAACAACAAAAGCAAAAAGTTCATCGTGATAAAAAGGCCCATGAACGGAGATTTGGTGTTGGAGATCCAAAATGGATTCCTGGGCACACAGAGACTGTGGCTTGACCACTTTCTTATAAAGTGATGCTTGGTGATGGGAGATTGGTCTGAAGAGAAGTGGACCAAATTCATGGCTGGCAGAAATTGCTTGTGAATCTTTCAGAGGACATGGACTGTAGATATTACCCTGATCACTCTGATCTGATAGTTGCTAAAGAGACTGAGGAACCGGGGGCTGAGGACATTTCTGGTGAAACCAATCCCTTTGAAACAGCTGGATCCCTCTCCAACTTCTGAGAGGACCACTGACAGGAACAAATCCGTTAGCCCTGTTGTGAGACGGTCACCTAGAACCAGGACATTGCCTGTTCATTTGAAAGATTATGAACTGAAGTGAGAAAAAAAGTGAACTGTTGTTGAAAGATTGTGAAAAGGAGGAAAAAAGAAGAAAAATCTGTGCACTGTGATGGGTTTTTGGGTGTGTAAGTAGGTTTCCCCTTCATGATGGTGAGGTCATTTTTTATTAATTAATTTTATTTATTTATTTTTGGGAGGGGGGTAACTATGGTGGTTGTATAATAGTGCATAGTATTGTGATTTATTATGGAGGAAATATTGTCAACTTGGGTGGAAGGAGATGTTATAGAGTGAGCTGTTGTAGATTAACCTGTAGGGGGCAATCTAATGCTGTTCATCTTGACTTAAAAGTAGCAAAGAAGAACTTGTGTGCACATGTAATCCACCTGTGATGCCATCGTGTACTGCTGGCTGCTGCTGCTTTCCTTGACTAAAGGACATTCTGAACAGATCTGTCTCATGCAAGGTATTACAGACTGAAAGAACTATTTAAAGTCCACTATACCTGAAGCTGGTGTTATACACCATCCATCATACTGAAATAGAGGAAGAGTTATTGGCTGTATGTCACTGTGTGCCATTTCTTTGGGCCTGCATGATCTTGCATTCTTTGCTTCTTGAAAACATACTACTATTCACCATGTCTAGTGACTACACACGAGACATGTTGGTCTGTGCTAAACCACTGAACCGATACGCTGACGGTTGCCACCACCAGTGCCCTTGAGCAAGACCCTTTACTCTGTGTTGCTCCAGTGGGATTGTCCCTGTGATAAGTGCACTGTAAGTCACTTTGGATAAACACATCTGCCAAATGTGTAAATGTAAATTAATACAGGGGCATAATACCAGAAATACATCATATGATTGGTCAAATGCAAAGACCACAAGTAAAGAGTGAGGGAGTTGTTTGGCCTAAAACTTTTGTATAACTAATAACCTGAGGTAAATTTTGGTAGCTTTTATATCATCATGGTTGATTCAAGAGGTAAAAATTTAAGTACAAACTCGATTCCAAAAAAGTTGGGACACTGTACAAATTGTGAATAAAAACAGAATGCAATGGACGTGGAAGTTTCAACTTTTATTTATTTTTTTTTTCAGAATACAACTTAGATGACATATCAAATGTTTAAAATTAGAAAATGTATAATTTTAAGGGAAACATAAGTTGATTTTAAATTTCATGGCATCAACACATCTCAAAAAAAGTTGGGACAAGGCCATGTTTAGCCCTCTTCTTTTTATATCAGTCTGGAGACTGAAGAGACGCGTTGCTCAGGTTAGGAACAGGAATGTTGTCCCATTCTCATCTAATACAGGCTTCTAGTTGCTCAACTGTCTTAGGTCTTCTTTGTCGCATCTTCCTCTTTATGATGCACCAAATGTTTTCTATAGGTGAAAGATCTGGACTGCTGGCTGGCTATTTCAGTATCCGGATCCTTCTTCTACGCAGCCATGATGTTGTAATTGATGCAGTATTTGGTCTGGCATTGTCATGTTGGAAAATGCAAGGTCTTGAAGATCCAGGAAGACCGGGGCATGAAGATCCAGAATGCTTCTGAGGGTGTTATTATAATAGTCCACTGAGTCCATGGGTGGTAGATGGTTTACAGAAAGGAGATGCTGGATATCAGATGCCATAGTCTCTAGGTTAATGTTTTTTTAGATTTCTGAAGCAGATTTGGCGTTTGGGCTTGATGAGGCTGGACAGTGAAGACATCTTCATGGAGATGGCCTTATGATCAGAAACTCCCAGATCATACACCAGAAATTACATTTACATTTATGCATTTAGCAGACGCTTTTATCCAAAGCGACTTACAACTCAGGAGAACAGGAAGCGATTCGTCAAGAAGAGGCAACGAAACACAAAAAGTGCCCTAAATACCACGATTTGTATACTACTCAGAGTAGCAAAAAACAGAAAAGGGAAGAAGAAATGAGAAATAGAGGAGGAAAGAGTATTTTTTTTATTTAGTTTTTTTTAAATGTAAGATTAAGTGCTCATGGAAGAGATGAGTTTTTACCTGTCTTTTGAATGAAGCGGGTGATTCTGTCGTGCGTATGGAGGACGGAAGATCGTTCCACCAACCAGGAACAATGAAAGAAAAAGTCCTGGAGAGGGATTTCATGCCTCTCTGTGATGGTACCTCAAGCCTCATTAGCTGACCAAAGGCTTCTGGTGGGGATGTAGACTCGTTAGCTGAGCGAAGGCTTCTGGTGGGTGTGTAGACTCGTAGGAGTGAGTCGAAGTATGCGGTGCTGAGCTTGTGGAAGATCCATGAGCAAGAGTCAGGGCTTTGAATTTGATCTGGGCAGCGAGTGGTAGCCAATGCAGAGAGATGAATAGAGGTGTGACATGAGCCATTTTGGGCTCATTGAATACGAGACGTGCTGCAGCGTTCTGGATCATTTGCAGCGGTTTGATTGCACAAGATGGAAGTCCAGCCAGAAGCGCATTGCAATAGTCAAGTCTAGAAATGACCAGGGCTTGGACAAGAAGCTGTGTTGCATGCTCCGTAAGGAACGGTCTGATCTTCCTGATGTTGTGCAGCTCAAACCTGCATGACCGAGCTGTCTTTGAGATCTGGTCTTTGAAGGACAGCTGGTCATCAAAGATTACTCCAAGATTTCTGACCGTCCCTGAAGATTACTGAGATAAACAGAATTTGTAATGACTAGATCAAGAGTGTGGCCTCTGGTATGAGTGGGGGCATCGACAAGTTGTGTCAGGAGTTGAATAATTTGTAAATGATTGCATTCCTTTTTCATTCACAATTTGTACAGTGTCCCAACTTTTTTGGAATCGGGTTGTAAAAGGCATATGTTGAATAAAATCTTAAAATAGTATCACTCAAGTCCTAAAGTAGTGGAAGATTGCAATAAGATAATTGTTTTCCCACCCATTTGAAGGGGTGATATTCATCAGGACTGTGAAAGTATGCTGAGATCATGATTTGTTTGTATGAATCCACACATATGATGTGCTCTGGATACATGAACTTAGAAGCTGCTTGTAGCGGCTGTTCTTTAAAAAATGCACTAGGTGGTGCTTAAGTTCTGATTCATTATTAATTTTTCCTCTTTGAGCTAATTTGCTACTGTGTGAAGGACATTTTCTTGGCACACTTTGGTCCCCTTAGTACCAAATTCCAACTGAGCTTCGTTTAAAAGCTCAGATCATCTCAAACTGGTATCTTGAACATTACACTGAGTTCAGTAAACTCTCTGTCACCAGATCTCAGTCCAGCTTTGGGATGTGAGTGAACAGGAGATTCGCATCATGGATGAGCTGCCGACAGATCTGCAGAAACTCTCATGACATTATGGACTGAAATCTCTGCCATGAGGAATTAAAGCAGTTCTGAAGGCAAAAGGGATCCAACCCGGTACTGGTAAGATGTAGCATATTATTGTTCAAGAGTCTTATTTTGGACACAAGATGGCGCTGTGGTTAATGGTGTGTGATGTTATGTTTTATTTGATGAAAGGTAAGGGTCTAGGCTAGAAAGGGCAAGGGGGTAATCTAGCGCTCGGAAAGCGTTCCACCCCTAGGGGCTGCCATTGCTAACCAAGCCATCACCTGCTGTTAGCATCCCATTGACTCCCATTCATTTTTGAGTCACTTTGACAGTGAATAACTTTACATCTGAGACGTTTAAAGACTCCATTTGTCCATTGTTTATTTCTAAAGAAACACGACAATGTATAAAAGGCTCCATTACCTTGTATCTTACACTATCGCCCCGCAGAAGCTGTTTTTGTAAAAATAGGCTAATGATTGCGTCATAACCAACGCGACCCTGTCGCACAGTTGAGAAATTACCGTATAGACCTGAGGAGACGCTCGCAGGCAATCTTTTACTGTCTATGAGGCAGTCGGGGGGACGTGGAGACATGTCCTGGAGACTAGTCTGATAAAGTCAAGGGGGAAGAATGGGGAGAAGCCCATAGTGAGCCAAAAGCAACGGGAGAAAATATTTAAACAACGTGATTCAGATTTCGCTTTCCACATCTACTAGAAGACTCACAGCTGTCAGACAGGAGGCTCACGTCACATCTACGTCGTCAAGCTCAGTCTGAGCCTGCGCAGTTCGCTCAGCCATCAGGAAGTGAGTGCCCCTAGGTTGACTTCATTCTTTCGCCGTTGACGTCAATGGGGTCGCTGTGTCCATTTCTTTTACTGTCTATGAGAAAGGGTCATGATCCGGTAATGGAAATTAGAAAAATGGAAGTATTCAAGTTATTTAATTTTCACTCTTTTTTTCTAAATATGAGTATTTATTGCACTTAACTGTAATGTAGAAACATTCATTTGTTAGCAGTGTTGCTAGTTAGTTACCCCCCCCAAACTGAAACTAAAGAAAAAGTAATGTGCATACCTTAAATATTATAAATATTACAACAGTAAATCATACATATGCATTTTTAAAATGACTGTCCAATATTAACAGAAACATATGATCTTTAAAGGAGTAATCTCTTGATACATTTTATATATCAAATCTTGACTGTTTTTTAAATTATTATTATTTTTACTTTTCTGCAAAATGTAACTTATTGGCCAACATCTTATATAGAGTTGATATCTTAATTTGATGTCTTAATAACTGTCCACAATTAAATCATGTTCAACCAATGTGCTATTTTTTTTGAGTTTGTGTGTGTGTGTGTGTGTGTGTGTGTGTGTGTGTGTGTGTGTGTGTGTTTCATTTCAGGCTTACATGTCCTTGCGTTCTTTGCTACTTGAATGCAGAGGCATAATACGGAAAATATGTCATATGATTGGTCAAATGCAAAGATACCAATATTTACAACAAGAGGTCAATATTAGTATCTTTTATTTTATCACGGGGGATTTAAGAGGTAAGAAATAGAAGGAAAAGGCATATGTTGAATAAAATCATAAAATAGTATCACTCAAGTCCTAAAGTAGTGGAAGATTGCAATAAGTTAATTGTTTTCCCACCCGTTTGAAGGGGTGATATTCATCAGGGCTGTGAAAGTATGCTGAGTTTGTATGTTTGTATGAATCCACACACATATGACACATGCTCTGAATATATGAACTTACACATCATGACACACACATTAGGGGTGGAGCTTACAGTGCTGTGATGCTGTTTTAGCTTCTTTACAGATGGATATATAATTACACCACTAATGATCAGAGTAGATATCAGTCAGAAACATCAGTAAACGTACTCGGTTACTTTCGTAACCTCGGTTCCCTGAGAGAGAGGAACGAGTATTACGTATGGGAAAAACTCCTTTTCTCGAGAATGTGAAGCAAAACTTTTAATAAAGGTATCTATGTAAAGCGCAGTGAGCTGCACGGCCATAGCCCAGCGCGAGGAGCGCTCTGATTGGCCGGGCTGCGGCAACTGCAGGAACCTATGGTGAGGCGGCTGAGAGGAACGAACCAATGGGGGGCGTTCCAGAAGCCCGCCGAAAAAGGTGCTTATATTTGCATACAGGAGGCTATATAAGACCCTAATTCGCCATAGGTGTCAGGTTTTAAGATCGGCTGAAGCGATACCTGAGAAGCATAAACACGGCACGGAACGTAATACTCGTTCCTCTCTCTCAGGGAACCGAGGTTACGAAAGTAACCGAGTACGTTCCCTTTCGAGAGAGGTTCCTCGTATTACGTATGGGAACACAATGTAAAGCGCCGTGTGTGCTGACTGACCCAGTATACCCAAAGCACATGTTATAAACCCCCGAGACACCGACAGAGGCGGCTTATAAGGGGAATGAAGAACCGGAAGAGTCGGTTCGTTTGAACAGCTGATCGGACATAGTCGGATCTTATGATGAATGAATAGTGCTTAAGGACTAATGTGTACAGGCCAAAATGTAAGGCAATCTGTTTGCCAGGGTCAAGATAGAGCCTAGATGGAGAGAAGCCCTGCTTGTAGAGCTGGAACCTCCAACTTGTAGAATCTGATAAAAGTGGACGGAGAGGCCCAGCCTGCCGCCGCACAGATATCTTCCAAAGAAATGTCACACGACCAAGCCCAAGATGAGGCCATGCCTCTAGAGGAGTGGGCTTAAATGCCTGTAGGACAGGTTAGGTCCTGGACCTATATGCTAGTGGGACTGCATCCACTATCCAGTGGGAGAGACTGTTTCATGACAGCACAAACTTTAGTGCGGCCACCGAAGCAATGAAGAGCTGATCCGACTGCCTGAAGGGGGCGGAGCGCTCTAGATACAATCTCAATGCTCTGACTGGGCAGAATAGGTTTACGTCTTATTCTCTCTGAGACGCGGGTTAAGCAGTGCAAAGACCTGCATACTGAAGGGGTTGATAGCACTTTCAGCATAAAACCATGCCTCGGTTTGAGCACAACCTTGAAGTTGCTGGACCCAAACTCAAGACAGGAAGGGCTCACGGAGAGTGCAGGTAAGCCACCCACTCGGTTAACCGAGGCCACAGCCAGCAGAAAAACGGTTTTGAGTGATATGTGCTTCAAGCTCGTGTTCTGAAGTGGTTAGGAGGGGGAACCCTTCACGGCCTCCAAAACCATGGCGAGGTCCCAAATAGGGACCGAGGTAGGGGCAAGGCGGGCTGAATCTCCTGGCCCCTTTAAGAAAACACACAATAAGATCACTTTTCCCTAGTGAATGTGCCGCGATCGGAGCGTGGCTAGCTGCTATGGCGGAGACACACACCCCGAGTATGGAGGGGGGACGACCCGCATCCATTAGCTCTTGGAGAAAGCGAGCGGTTCCGCCAGTTCGCATGAGTGTGCGTCGATGTTTCGCGTAGCACATTGGTTAGAAAACCACTGACCACTTCAAAGCAGAGCTGCCAGATAGCAGGGGCTCTAGCTTCCGAAATAGTGTTCATAACTTGTCAGAGAGGTTCCCGGATACCGTTGATGGGCCATACGTGGAGGGCCCACAGCTCGGGATTGGGATGCACGACCTTCCCTTTCATTGGCAGAATAGGCATGGGGCTGTGTCTGACAGCTGAAAACAGTATGGAGAACCATGTGCGGTTCTTCCAAAGTGGGGCTATTAAAAAGCACAGGCTGCAGCTGGATCGCGATCGGAGGGAACATATAGAGGGAGTCTGGGCCAACATGGGCCAGGGCATCCCTGCGTTTGCAGAAAAAATATTGGGCAGCGTGTGCTGTGCGAGCTGAATTGTTTGCGGGTAAAGGGACCATCCCCCTGGGGACATGGGTCCTCTGGATAACATGTCCGGACCCTGATTCAGAATACCTGGCACGTAAGCCGCCCTTAGGGAGCTCAGATTGTGCTCTGCCCATAAAAGGAGATGCTTAGCCATGCAGTGAACAGAGTCTGATCTCGGCTGCCCTAGCGATTTTATGTACATTATCAAGACGTGGTGGTTCTTATGCCGTAAGTCTTGAGTCTATGAAAATGACTGTACTGATAAGCCTGCCCCTCGAAGGCGAATCTCAAGAATGGCCTGTAGTGGGGGTGGGGGGTTATCGTAACGTGAAGTATGCGTTTTTCAGATCTATTGAGAAAACCCAATCCCCGGGGCGAATGTGCGCGAGGATTTGTTTCACCGTCAGCACCTTGAAACGAGCGTGTCATAAGTGCTTTGTTCAGATGCCTGGAAAATGGGCCTGAGACCGCCACCCATTTTCGGCATGAGGAATTAGCGACAGTAAAAACCTGACTCGCTAGCGTCGGGTGTACTGTTTTCGCCGCTCTCTCCTTTAACAGTCTCAATGCCTCAGCGAGAAGCACGTGACTGACACTGCTTCTTACAGAGGGCTCGACCACGGCTTGAATCGCGGGGTCTGCGAGCAAAACTGTAGCGAGAACCTCGTTTTATATGTTCAACACCCAATATTATATACCAGGAATGGCCTGCCAGGCCTGGGCTCGTAAAGCCAGGGGTTGAATTAGATTCGGGGGCTGGCTGCTTAGTAATAGGGGCCTGTTAGCCGGGTTGCTTGTGCTGTAACACTGCTTGTAACACTGAGGGGATAGTGTTAGTTTTGGCGGTGCAGGCTTTGCAGTGGGCGCACGCCTCACATTTATATTGTGTGTGCGAGAGTGAACTTTGTGAAAAGTGCTTGGGTGCAGGAGTGCAGACTGTAAAGTGGGCACATTTCCTACATAGAAAGCTCTTTTGTGTGTAGTGTAAACAATGTGCAGTGGCGCACAACCTACGTAGAATACCCACGGTGCAAACCAGTGAGCAAATCCACAGGGGTAAACGCACACAGCATTAGTGTGCAGACGAGCGTGTTTAACACAGGCTAGTTGACTGCAATATTTCATCTCCAGTCACTTAACTTAAGGGAACTGGGAGAATGTAAGAAAGTGCGGGTGGTATGTGAGCCAATCCACAATGCCGTTATGCTCTAGTCTAGACTGAAAGCACGCATGCAGACAAGCGTGTTTGACCACAGGCTAGTTGACTGCAATAAGGCTAGTTGACTTTATATGGTGTAATCCGGCCGCGGCGGGATTTATTTGTGATTTTGTGAGGCTGAATTAACAGTGCTTATGTAGGGGTGCACACTGTGTAGTGGACACTTTGTCTACAGTGTAAAAACCTTTCCAGCCACCTGAATAAAGGGGACTGGAAGTGATAGAGTGAAAAAAGGGCTTAGCTTGGCAGCCATTTTCCGACGCCCTTATGCTCTGACAGTGAGCGCGTGCTATGACGTAAGCCGCGCTCTAGTCAGCAACGCGCTGTGGAAGGGGCGCGCGCTATCATGACAAGGCAGCCATTACAACTTCCTTGGCAGTAAGCGCGCGCTGCAGCGACATTGTTCTTGACATACCCAACAGCCCGAGCTCGCTCGTCTAACTTACTCTAGTATTCTCTGTCCGCAGCGCTTCAGCACGGCGGCGGTAGAATGAGCACGGCGAGAGCTTCGGCTCGAGTTTGTTTATTCACTCTAGTATTCTCTGTCCGCGGCGACAGCGCGACTGAACGAGAATTGGAAGCGTGAGGAAAAACTCTGTCCGCGGCGCTTCTAGCACGGCGAGAGCTTCGGCTCGAGTTAGTTTATTCACTCTAGTATTCTCTGTCCGCGGCGATAGAGCGACAGGACGAGAGAATTGGAAGCGTGAGGTAAAACTCTGTCCGCGGCGCTTCTAGCACGGCGAGAGCTTCGGCTCGAGTTTGTTTATTCACTCTAGTATTCTCTGTCCGCGGCGATAGAGCGACAGGACGAGAGAATTGGAAGCGTGAGGAAAAACTCTGTCCGCGGCGCTTCTAGCACGGCGAGAGCTTCGGCTCGAGTTAGTTAATTCACTCTAGTATTCTCTGTCCGCGGCGATAGAGCGACAGGACGAGAGAATTGGAAGCGTGAGGTAAAACTCTGTCCGCGGCGCTTCTAGCACGGCGAGAGCTTCGGCTCGAGTTTGTTTATTCACTCTAGTATTCTCTGTCCGCGGCGATAGAGCGACAGGACGAGAGAATTGGAAGCGTGAGGTAAAACTCTGTCCGCGGCGCTTCTAGCACGGCGAGAGCTTCGGCTCGAGTTTGTTTATTCACTCTAGCATTCTCTGTCCGCGGCGATAGAGCGACAGGACGAGAGAATTGGAAGCGTGAGGTAAAACTCTGTCCGCGGCGCTTCTAGCACGGCGAGAGCTTCGGCTCGAGTTTGTTTATTCACTCTAGCATTCTCTGTCCGCGGCGATAGAGCGACAGGACGAGAGAATTGGAAGCGTGAGGTAAAACTCTGTCCGCGGCGCTTCTAGCACGGCGAGAGCTTCGGCTCGAGTTTGTTTATTCACTCTAGTATTCTCTGTCCGCGGCGATATCGCGACTGAACTAGAGAAGAGGAAGACTAAGGAAAAACTCCGTCTGTCCGCGGCGCCTCCTCAGCGCGACGGTATAGTGACGAGAGCTTCGGCTCGAGTTCGCCTATTCACTCTAGTATTCTCTGTCCGCGGCTGTAGCGCGACGGAATGAGAGAAGAGTGGGAACAACTCTGTGGCAGCGGCGGAAGAAGAGCCGCGGCGGCGGCAGAGTGAAGAGAGCTTCGGCTTGAGTGTGCTCATGTCCTCTAACATTCTCTCTTTCCGCGGCGCTATTCCGCGCGACGGGACGAGAGCAGAGGGAGAGTGAGAAGAGCTCCGTCTTTCCGCGGCGCTTAACGACGCGGCGGAACGAGAGAGTCCTCGAGTAGAACAAGCCTGTAAGCTCTAGAAGTGGCGTTGCAGCGGCAACACACACACAAACACATATAACACTCATCATAGACACAGTTTAAAGGATATATAACGCCGGATGGCGTACCTGGAACGGCAGAGAAGGCGGAGAGGGAGTCCGTCGTCCTCAGCTGCAGGTTCCGCTGGTGCCTTTTCAACGGCGGTGCTTCTTCCGGAGACCAGCGAAGGTATCGCTGAAGGAGATAAAATCTGACACCTATGGCGAATTAGGGTCTTATATAGCCTCCTGTATGCAAATATAAGCACCTTTTTCGGCGGGCTTCTGGAACGCCCCCCATTGGTTCGTTCCTCTCAGCCGCCTCACCATAGGTTCCTGCAGTTGCCGCAGCCCGGCCAATCAGAGCGCTCCTCGCGCTGGGCTATGGCCGTGCAGCTCACTGCGCTTTACATAGATACCTTTATTAAAAGTTTTGCTTCACATTCTCGAGAAAAGGAGTTTTTCCCATACGTAATACGAGGAACCTCTCTCGAAAGGGAACTCAATTGTCAGTTCATCTCAATATTAATTTCATGTTCATATTGGAATATGGCTGAATCTGAAAATAAAGGCTTTATTTGAGGGTTAGGTGTGATGTCGGACTCAGCCTTCCTCTAGTGTTCAAAATATGTTATAGTTTCATTTCTGAGTCTTTCAGCGGCTTCCTTTGGGAACATCCCTGCACATGTAACATCAATCTTTGATCCAGTCTTAAAATATATAATATCTGTTTATGAATACTCAAATCAAGTACAGAAATAACGTTGACTCTTTTGTTACACCGTTAAATTAAAATTTAATATTCAGTTGATTTATTGGCGTGACATATTTGTACATTTATATCTGTGGGGATGCTGCATACATAAGCCTATAGTCTACATCAAAATGAAAACAGTAACATAACATCAATTAAGCAATGTAATTAAAGAAATGTGACATTAATGGCATTATAAAAAAATATATATTTTTAAGAATGTTCCTGGTTTTGGCCACCAGATGGCTTTAATACACCAGATTCAGATTATTAACGTTTACACTCCAGTTCTCAGAGGGAATAGGTAAGCTTCACAATCAATAAACAATTAGTTTACATTTTAAAACTGCAATATATCACTATATATTTATGACATCTGTTCTGTTTTCTCCGTTTTAGCTCTTGTAGCTCTGACGTCATTGATCAGAAGAACAGCAGCAGCCGCAGCAGCCACGCCCATCAGCGCAGTTACGACCAATCGGAGCACAGCTTCAGCAGAATCACAGCAGTGGGCGTGGACTTCTGAAAAAACTAAACAACAACAAAAATCAAAACAAAACAAATGAACAATTATAAAACATAAGTGTGGTTCCCTTTTTGTGATTGTGTCGTGAAGCGCTCGTGAAATCAGTCCAATGGCGTGCCTGTACGTCACAGCTGGGTGACGTCATTGACCAGGAAACTATAAAGCACCGCTGAACTAAGGGGGTAATCTAGTGCTGCGTTCCACTCCACTTTGAAGGGGGGGTGAAATGCTGTTTCATGCATACTGAGCTTTTTACACTGTTAAAGACTTGGATTCCCATCCTAAACATAGACAAAGTTTCAAAAACTAATGTTGGACGTTTGATGGAGTATTTCTGTGTCAAAAATACTCCTTCCGGTTTCTCACAAGTTTCCGAGAGTTTTTTTCGAGTATGGGTCGGCTTGACGTTAATAGAGCGGAAGGTCCTTGTATGGGCCGTACGGGCTCTTCTCCCAGTAGGGTGCGCGCGCGCGTGACTAGAGCGAGAGAGGAAATGCACGCCCATAAACACTCTCAGGTGCAGATCCAGTCGTCCTTGAACACTTATGTGGCGCGCCGCGCTCCACTTTATTCCTATGGGTGACGTCGAGCGACTTCAACGCTTCAGCACAGCATTCCGGGAAGGCAGCGCTGCATTTGAACCGATTTGAACGCAGAAATGACGGGAAGCTTCACAACATCGCTTCAGTCGCATCGCAAAAGTGGATCTCCACGGTCACTGCTGTCACAGGACTTCACCAAATCATACCAAAGAAGTGTGTTTTTGACGGAGCGGTCCCAGCGATAAAGGTTCGGTCCTGCTTTGGAAGCAGCCGGTGAGTAAAACTGCTTCAAATGTCTGTGCTGTTGGCTATCGTCGCGTGAGTAAACATCAGTAAACGACACGATCGCGTGCTTCGTCATTCAAATGCGCTAACGGTTACTCCATTGCTGTTCTCTGTATAACGTTACACTAGTCTGACGTGCAAAACCGTTTTGCTTGCTACTGCTAAGGTTTAGTCGCATACAATAGTCCATAAACCGAATCATGTCCTCATAAACTGCGAGTAAACACACAGAAATGTTGACAGGCCACTAAATACAGTCCATACCACAGAGACGGACGTCCTGCTGTTGCTGTTTCTCCTGTTTAATTTATTTCAGCCTCCGGATCTGATTCTGGATCATATATCTATTAGCTGAGAATCGATAGCCATGAGTTTCTCCACGCTTGAGGACGTCACCGCTTTGCGCGCGCTCGTCATTCTTTAGCTCCGCCCACACGATTCGCCTCCAGCCACTCGTTTTTTTCCGGAAAGACTCGGTACAGCCTATATTTCTTTTATAAATATAATAAAACTAAAGACTTTTCTGAGATATGAAGGATGCAATACTACTCTATAGGTACTCAAGATTGACATGAGATTGACTGACACTGAGTGTTTCACCCCCCCTTTAAGTCGTCAGTAAGTCGTGCTTTTTCTCCGCGCATTCGGTGGAGAGCAGCTGCGCTCGACTGCAGAATCCGACACATCCGCCTTTCGCTGGCGAGAGATTTTTGACAGACGTCAGCATGACGTCAGAGCAAGGCGGACCGCCCTCGGACACATTTCTAACCGGCATGCATCTCGGAATGTCAGAATGATAAAGGCCAGACTATTATACTAAGGTATTGAAATCTCTCTCTCTCTCTCTCTCTCTCTCTCTCTCTCTCTCTCTCTCTCTCTCTCTCTCTCTCTCTCTCATGATTGTGTGCAATCTAATAAGGCCTATGTGTTTTCAGACTATATGGTTCACTTTGTAAAATTTAGAAATTATAATATGAATATTCAGTCAGTCATACCAAGTTTTGTATCTAAATGATTTCGGCTATATTTAAATGTTAAATACTCCTCTGTTGATGTCTGTATTAATACACTATATTCAGCCTCTTATCCAGACTGTTTTTACTTGTCTGATTGATATTTGGCTGCATTTCATTTTGAGGAATTAAATAGTAAATACTTTTCAGAAGTTTGTCTAACAAATTAATTCAGTGAATTAATGCAACTAATATCGTGCTGCCGTACCTGCACATGTGTGGCAGAGTTGAGTGATGTTGGGATGTCTGGTCTGGTTGCTGATGGGATTGTTCAGCACACAGCTGTAGGTGTTTTTATCCTGATATTCCACCTCCAGAGGTAGAGAGAGACTGATGCTGAGATCAGACACACTGATGCTGGACAATAAACTGTTTCCTTTGAACCAGGAGAGAGTCACATGACTCACATTCAACACCGAACACACCAGTGAACATGAGGAGGATGAAGATGAAGAGCAGTGAGAAGAGTTACTGATGACAGGAACAGGCAGACGAGCTGAGAAACATGAGAGAATAAACATATATTAATACATATCATTTACAATCTTATTTCCCATTCACTGTGTTTTGTGATCACTGAGTGTTTCTATCAGAAAAAAAAAATGTTGGTATGTAAAATAAGAATATTTGAAGGACGAGACAAAATATCTCTCCTCACCATAGACAGAAACACTGAATGTTTTTGATGACGATATCACTCCCTTTATCTCTAGTTTATAGTCTCCAGCATGTTCAGTTGAGATGTTTGTGATGGTCAGAGATCCAGTTTGATGATCCAGCTTCAGTCTGTCTCTGAATCTCCCATCAGGACCATCAGATGTGAAGAAGATTCGGTTCTCAATGCTGATTTTAGCTATCCGAGAGTAATCAGCTCCATATTTCCACAGTATGCCGTCGTCTTCCTGTATTTCAGTGAGATCAGTGTTTAGAGTGACAGAATCTCCCTCCATCACTGACACTGACTCACCAAACACACCTGAAGAACACACAGATTTTTTTTTTTTTTACTTTTGTATTTGCATAGTATGGAAGCCCATTTCCGGCACTAAATAATAAAAAAAAATAATAATAATTGCGACTTTTTATCTCACAATATCTCACAATTGCGAGTTATAAAGTCATTGATCTGCCACGTCCCGACCCATGAGTTGTGTCTTGAACACATTATAATAAGGATTTTAACTGTAGTTTTAGCTGATAATGATGGAATGATTGTCTTATTACCTGAGTGGCATTAATATCTCTGAGCAAACGCGCTCTTGGGGGGATTTTAAATGCAAGCTTTGGCACTAAAACAGAACGGATGATAACGTTCATATTCTGATGTGTTATTATGGAAATATAATCCCCAGAACATCACCACCCTCAGAATGTGCTGTAATTCACGATTCCCTTAGAGAACGAGTGTGTTCAGTCACACGTCCACTTGGGCATATGACATGTCGCTATACATACAGTCACCTGAGCGTGGCGCTGCTGGGATCATATTTCATTAATAACGAATCATTAATAGCATATTTCATTAATAACACATCAGAATATGCTGTAATGCAGGATTTCGTTTGAGAATGAATTTTATTGACCTCCATATGCTCGGTTTTGATCATATTTTGACCTCATCTACATACGCAACTGCACTACAGAAAACACTTTGGTCAAACCCTTACACTTCTCTGATCATTACTTCATCACATTTAATCTACATCTCACTACTCGTACACTTCCACTTCCTCTACCAGTTAGTTTCAGACGAAACCTGCATTCTCTTTCTCCCTCTCACCTCTCCTCCGTTGTGTCATCCTCTCTTCCGTCACCCACACAATTCTCCTCTATGGATGTCAACACTGCAACAGACACTTTATGTTCCACTTTAACCGCTTGTCTAGATACTATCTGCCCTCTGTCTTCTAGGCCAGCTCGCGCTACTCCCTCTAACCCTTGGTTATCTGATGTTCTTCGTGAACACCGGACCAAACTTAGGGCAGCAGAGAGAAAATGGCGCAAATCAAACGACCCATCTGACCTGAGTAAGTACCAATCTCTGCTCATTTCCTTCTCACAGGACGTCCATACAGCTAAATCCTCATATTTTCACAACAAAATCAAAAGCACCTCAGACTCACGCACACTTTTCAGAACGTTCACCTCTCTCCTCTGTCCCCCTCCACCACCTCCCACCACCTCTCTATCTGCAGACGATCTTGCCAATTTTTTCACAAACAAAACCACACTCATCAGCAGTCAGTTCACACCTCCACACACACACACACTTTTGAATCAGCCACATCCACGGCCAAACATCTTCTCTCCTCCTTCTCTACACTCACTGAGGACGAAGTATCTAAGCTTCTCCTCTCCAGCCATCCCACTACCTGCCCCCATCCCCTCACATCTCCTACAAGCCATCTCCCCTACACTCTTACCAGCACTCACACACATCATCAACACATCTCTCTCCACCGGCATCTTCCCTACCACATTCAAGCAGGCTCGAGTAACCCCACTGCTTAAAAAACCCACATTAGACACATCGCTTGTAGAGAACTACAGACCTGTTTCTCTCCTACCATTCATTGCGAAAACACTTGAAAGAGTTGTTTTCAACCAGGTCTCATCTTTCCTCTCACAGTCTAATCAACTGGACGTAAACCAGTCAGGCTTCAAAAAGGGCCACTCAACTGAGATGGCATTATTGTCAGTTTCTGAAGCCCTGCGGATGGCAAAAGCTGCATCCAAATCATCAGTCCTCATCCTCCTTGATCTGTCTGCTGCCTTTGAAACTGTGAATCATCAGATTCTTCTGTCCACCCTCTCATCACTGGGCATCACAGGGACTCCTCTCCACTGGTTTGAATCCCATCTCACAGGTAGGTCTTTTAAGGTTGCCTGGAGTGGAGAGGTATCCAAAACACATCAACTGACCACGGGGGTTCCTCAGGGCTCAGTGCTTGGACCTCTCCTCTTCTCCATTTACACTACATCACTGGGACCCATCATTCAGGCACATGGCCTCTCATATCATTGCTATGCTGATGACGCACAGCTCTACCTCTCATTTCAACCAAGTGATCCCACAGTAGCTGCACGAATCTCAAGCTGTCTGGCGGACATCTCAGCATGGATGAAAAAACATCACCTGCAGCTCAATCTAGCAAAGACTGAGCTGCTTGTTTTCCCTGCTAACCCCACCATACAACATGATTTTACCATCCAGCTAGGTTCATCTCTGATTACTCCTTCGGGGTCGGTCAGAAATCTTGGAGTAATCTTTGATGACCAGCTGTGCTTCAAAGACCACATCTCGAAGACGGCTCGGTCATGCAGGTTTGCATTGCACAACATCAGGAAAATCAGACCGTTCCTTACGGAGCATGCAACACAGCTTCTTGTCCAAGCCCTGGTCATTTCTAGACTTGACTATTGCAATGCGCTTCTGACTGGACTTCCATCTTGTGCAATCAAACCGTTGCAAATGATCCAGAACGCTGCGGCACGTCTTGTATTCAATGAGCCCAAAAGGGCTCATGTCACACCTCTATTCATCTCTCTGCATTGGCTACCACTCGCTGCCCGGATCAAATTCAAAGCCCTGACTCTTGCTCATGGATCTTCCACAAGCTCAGCATCCGCATACTTCGACTCACTCCTACGAGTCTACACCCCCACCAGAAGCCTTCGCTCAGCTAATGAGCGAAGGCTTGTGGTACCATCACAGAGAGGCATGAAATCCCTCTCTAGAACTTTTTCTTTCATTGTTCCTGGTTGGTGGAACGATCTTCCGTCCTCCATACGCACAACAGAATCACTCAGTTCATTCAAAAGACAGGTACAAACTCATCTCTTCCGTGAGCACTTAATCTTACATAAAAAAACCCTCTTTCCCCCTCTATTTCTCCTTTCTTCTTTCCTTTTCTGGTCTTTGCTACTCTGAGCAGTGTACAAATCTTGGGATTTAGGGCACTTTTTTGTGTTTCGTTGCCTCTTCTTGACGGATGGCTTCCTGTTCTCCTGAGTTGTAAGTCGCTTTGGATAAAAGCGTCTGCTAAATGCATAAATGTAAATGTAAATATTTGAAATAATAAATTAATTGTAAAAGGCTCCGTTACCACTTCAGTTCAAACCTCAATGTCAAGGTTATTGGTGCGCGCACACACACGCACACACGTGCGGTTGAATGGTGTTGAACCTGACAGAGAAACAGTGAGTTCTGCTGCCGAACAGTTGCAACAGAAATATGAGGTTGAGATGGAGCAGTTTTCATTAAAAGCCTACTCCTGTAAATAATAATCTTATATGTTTTAATAAAAGGCCCACGTGACAAATTCAACCAGAGTACCCCTTTGCATTTATTTTCTATTCTCAAAATCCTGCATTACAGCATATGATGCGTTATTAATGAAATATGATCCCAGAATAGCGCCACCCTCAGGTGACTGTATGTACCGACAGAGCACTGACGTGTTGTGATCGGGCAGCAGTTTTCATTAAACGTTAAAAAGATAAAATGATACTGTTTCAATAAATGGCGCATGTGACACCAGAATCAGAAAGAATCAATATAGGAGCTTAGTTGCCATTTTTGCACACACAAGAAATCTGTCTTAGTGACAGAAGTTTCCAGTATACCCCAGTAGCTACACAATAGAGAATAAAAATAAATGAATGAGTGAGATACACGTATGCATAATACACACAAATAGACAAATTTGTATGTACATGTGTGCTATGGAACAGAATAGGCTATAATATAGAATTAACAGTCAGGGAATGGAGTAAGAGGTTCTTGTCAAATAAATAGTATAGTAAGCTATAAGTGTGCCAGTGTACATATTTATCATTTGATGCATTTAACATGTCTTACATATTTAAAGCACATAGAAATATGACATTATATAATGTTTGCAGCTGAGATTTAATGATATGCGATTATATTACTTTATTAGAATTTGTAACAGATAGCCAAAGATCGATTCATTTATTATTTCAAATATGATCAAAACCGAGCACATATGGAGGTCAATACAATTCATTCTCAAACGAAATCCTGCCTTACAGCATATTCTGATGCGTTATTAATGAAATATGCTATTAATGATTCGTTATTTATGAAATATGATCCCAGCAGCGCCACGCTCAGGTGACTGTATGTACAGCGACATGTCATAGGCCCAACTGGACGTGTCATTACTGAACACACTCGTTCTGTAAGGAAATCGTGAATTACAGCACATTCTGAGGGTGGTGATGTTCTGGGGATTATATTTCCATAATAACACATCAGAATATGAACGTTATCATCCGTTCTGTTTTAGTGCCAAAGCTTGCATTTAAAATCCCCCCAAGAGCGCGTTTGCTCAGAGATATTAATGCCACTCAGGTAATAAGACAATCATTCCATCATTATCAGCTAAAACTACAGTTAAAATACTTATTATAATGTGTTCAAGACACAACTCATGGGTCGGGACGCGGCAGATCAATGACTTTATAACTCGCAATTGCGACTTTATATCTCAGAATTGTGACTTTACAATTCGCAATTGTGAGGAAAAAAATCAGAATTGTGAGATAAAAAGTCGCAATTATTATTATTATTTTTTTAATTTAGTGGCGTACACGGGCTTCCATACAGAGCCCTCTTCAGGCAGTAACTCAAAAGTGCTGTACATTACAAAACAATGATAAATAAAAATGAAAATCAAACCAAATAAAAACAACAAGCAATAAAACATCTATTAAAAGTTTAAACTGCGAGCAAGAACAGGTATGACTTTAAGCAGCACTTGAAGGTACTTGGCGTCGGGGATGATATAACCGCAAAAGGACGGTTATTCCATAATCCATAATCTGGCCAGTGAAAGCGAAAGTGTGGTCACCCTTAGATTTAAGACGTGCTCTTGGGATCATTTAATAATAGTTTATTTGAAGATAATCTTTTTTTGAAGAAAAAGTACTTCTGAATGTGTAAGAGTAAAGCTGTGGGACGTACTATCACATCACAGTCTTTAACGGACAGCCTCTGTCACTTAGTTACACATCCTGTCACTGTAAACTGACCTGTCAATCATCTTCAGTTAACATCCTCCACACTTCATTTCATTTCCTTCAGTATCAGAGAGAAAAGAAGCAGCTCATTGATCTGCAGTCGTGGGTCTTTCATGAGACTCTCCTCATATTAATACAACGATGAATATAAAGTTAATGGCCAAACAGATCTTTATACAGGTTCAGTGTTGCAGATGAAATATAATGAGGAAAATATTAAATAAATATTTTTTATCGGGTTAAATGTTGATTATTAGTCACTTTAACCCCTTTATCTAAACCTCTTAACCGCCGGACTCGCACATCTGCCATGTTTGTAGTTTTTTAACACTTTCATTGTGAACTTTTATTATATTTTCAAATGTTGTTAAAAGTGTGGAATCAAATTCATTTCTGCTTATTTTGTGCATCTTTTATTTAGGAATAACAGAGAATGCAAATACCTTTGTTGATTAGAAAAAGCTGATTACTTTGTGTTAAAGCTAAAGCATAATGTAATGTCTTAAAAGAAATAAACTTACCAGCCATATGCCACACGCAGCACAAAATAAACAGATGAACCATCTCAAATAACACTGAAATATGTGAACACACACAGTGAACTAACTCAAGTGTTAAACTGTGATATTAATATAGTGCTGAGTGTGAATCCTCCCCCACCGGATTTGACCACCACACCCTCACCCACATGTGTGTGTTCCTGTAAGTGTTGTTCTTTCTCACTTCAAGTCTTAATCTGTTCTTAGGGACAGACAGTATTGATTATTTTACAAGTTGTACCATTTAAAGGGGGGGTGAAACACTCAGTTTCAGTCAGTGTCATGTCAATCTTGAGTACCTATAGAGTAGCATTGCATCCTGCATATCTCCGAAAAGTCTTTATTTTTTTAATAATTATATAAGAAAGATGCGCTGTTCCGAGTCTTTCCGAAAAAAGCCGAGCGGGTGGGGGCGTATCGTGTGAGCGGAGCTAAATAATGACGTGTGTATATATAGTAACTATACGTGATCATGTTTGGGCTACTTGATGAGCATAGACACAGACATTTGAAGCAGTCTCACTCACCGCCTGCGGTTCTAACGTTGGGACTGCTCCATCCTTCAGCATTAGGCGATTGGAAAATCCGGCGTCAAGCTGGGCCTTGTTTATGAAACAGTCGGCACCGAAATGCAGCGAACAGATATAAACATTCGCGCAACTCAGTTGCTGATCCGGAAAAGCAAATTCCATCCACTGTTGCCTTACCGCGGGGTTTTGGGGGAATCTGTGCAGGACTGTCTTGGTCTGGCAACCAAAAACGCACTTTTTGATGTCATTGTTAATTGTGCACATTACCTGTGCAGCGCAGCCTACGAGCCAGCGCTTTGATGGGCATAGCCTGTTGCTTTCGCTCTCTCCCTCTCTCTCTCTCTCACGCTCTTCCGGTAGAATTGTCCGTAAGGCCCATACAAGGAAATTCCGCCCCCATTAACGTCAAAGGGGACGCATGATCGCAAAAAACTTGCCGAAACTTATGACTAACCGGAAGTAGTATTTTTGACAAAGAAATACTCCCATCAAACGTCCACCTTAACTTTTGAAACTTTGTCCATGTTTTGTATGGGATTCCGAGTCTTTAACAGTGTAAAAAGATCAGTATGCATGAAACAGCATTTCACCCCCCCTTTAAGTTCTAATTCACTGTTGATTATAAACTGCAGTCATGCTTGTGGAGCAAAGCATCACTATTGTTCTCTTGAGTTTGTCATTGACCCATTAATGTGGTGTCAAATCATACAGCTTTTTTAAGAGAGATGTGCTTTGACTTTTATAAGTGATCGGGCGTACAATGTTTGCACAGTGGGCAAAAAATGGGGGTGAACTTTGATAGGATATAAACGAGGATTTCGTAGAGACATGGGTCACCACATTTGAAGAGGCTGTTCTACCCCTCAAGTTTTACCCCTGGGACGCAAGAGCTGTCCTATAGACACACTATGGTGAAGACGCGACCCATGAAACAGGAAGTGCTCATGTGTATTTTTCCTACTATGGGAACTTGCATAGAAATACTTTATTAAGCATAACTCTGGATCACAATGTCATAGAGATGTGGGAGGTGGGCTTATTTAACTCATGCAACCAATCAGTCTCTCAGGATCATCATGAAGCTATCAAGCCATGCCCTAGCAACCATTAAGAGCACCCTAGCAACTGATCCTATAAACTGCCATTATAAAGGCCCAGATGGATATCTTTGCAGCAGTGTCATAGAGATGGCCGTGGGCTCATTTGACTCAATCATTCAATCTTAATTATCTTCTTGGACACTCTGTAACAACACCCTAGCAACAATTGTCAAGCTCCCTAACAACAAGTTCCATATTTGAAGAGACCAAAGGGGATATCTTTGAATAGAAGAGTCAACTAGAAAGATTCAGGAGCAACAACAAAAGCAAGAAGTCCATCGTGATAAAAATGCCCATGAACGGAGATTTGGTGTTGGAGATCCAAAATGGATTCCTGGGCACACAGAGACTGTGGCTTGACCACTTTCTTATAAAGTGATGCTTGGTGATGGGAGATTGGTCCGAAGACAAGTGGACCAAATTCATGGCTGGCAGAAATTGCTTGTGAATCTTTCAGAGGACATGGACTGTAGATATTTCCCTGATCACTCTGATCTGATAGTTGCTAAAGAGACTGAGGAACCGGGGGCTGAGGACATTTCTGGTGAAACCAATCCCTTTGAAACAGCTGGATCCCTCTCCAACTTCTGAGAGGACCACTGACAGGAACAAATCCGTTAGCCCTGTTGTGAGACGGTCACCTAGAACCAGGAAATTGCCTGGTCATTTGAAAGATTATGAACTGAAGTGAGAAAAAAAGTGAACTGTTGTTGAAAGATTGTGAAAAGGAGGAAAAAAGAAGAAAAATCTGTGCACTGTGATGGGTTTTTGAGTGTGTAAGTAGGTTTCCCCTTCATGATGGTGAGGTCATTTTTTATTAATTTAATTTAATTATTTATTTATTTATTTTATTTTATTGGGGGAGGGGACTATGGTGGTTGTATAATAGTGCATAGTATTGTGATTTATTATGGAGGAAATATTGTCAACTTGGGTGGAAGGAGATGTTATAGAGTGAGCTGTTGTAGATTAACCTGTAGGGGGCAATCTAATGCTGTTCATCTTGACTTAAAAGTAGCAAAGAAGAACTTGTGTGCACATGTAATCCACCTGTGATGCCATCGTGTAATGCTGGCTGCTGCTGCTTTCCTTGAGGAAAGGACATTCTGAACAGATCTGTCTCATGCAAGGTATTACAGACTGAAAGAACTATACCTGAAGCTGGTGTTTACCACCATCCATCATACTGAAATAGAGGAAGAGTTATTGGCTGTATGTCACTGTGTGCCATTTCTTTGGGCCTGCATGATCTTGCATTCTTTGCTTCTTGAAAACATACTACTATTCACCATGTCTAGTGACTACACACGAGACATGTTGGTCTGTGCTAAACCACTGAACCGATACGCTGACGGTTGCCACCACCAGTGCCCTTGAGCAAGACCCTTTACTCTGTGTTGCTCCAGTGGGATTGTCCCTGTGATAAGTGCACTGTAAGTCACTTTGGATAAACGCATCTGCCAAATGTGTAAATGTAAATTAATACAGGGTTATAATACCAGAAATACATCATATGATTGGTCAAATGCAAAGACCACAAGTAAAGAGTGAGGGAGTTGTTTGGCCTAAAACTGAGGTAAATTTTGGTAACTGTGCTTTACATAAAATACATAGAGAGATATCAAAGAAAACCCCAACACAGTACAAATACAGCTTAAACTTATTTAGGCAGATGCCTGATCTAAAAGATGTAGCTTTACTTTAAGTTTGAAATCATGTATGCTTGTTAAAGATCTCAAAGATAATGGAAGACCATTCCAAAGATTCGGACCGATAAAAGCAAATGCACGGTCCCCTCTTGACTTCAGACGGGAGCGAGGCTGGGACAAAATACGGTACTGGAGGACCGTAGACACCTACCGGGCGCGTTCACAGTCACGAGTTCAGATAAATAGGAAGGGGCAAGACTGTTTAAGGCTTTAAAAACAAACATCAATATTTTAAAATCTACCCTGTAAGGCACAGGCAACCAGTTTAGCGACAGTAAGATTGGCGTAATGTGTTCACGTTTGCGGACCCCAGTTAAAAATCTGGCAGCAGTGTTTTTGGACCATTTGAAGCCTTCTAATCGAAAATGCAGGTAATCCTGCATATAGTGAATTACAATAGTCAAGACGGGACAGAACGAAGGCATGCAGAACTCTTTCAAGCTCAGTTGAAGTTAAGAATGACTTGGCTCTAGTTAGCAACTTTAGATGGAAAAAACACGATTTAACCACAGTGTTAATATGTTTGTCAAGCCTAAAGGAGGAGTCCAAGGTAACACCCAAACTCCTGACTGTAGGTTTGATCTCACACTGTAGGTAAGCCAAATTTTGAATGGTTTTTACATTATCTAAAGAGGGTCTAAACACAATAGCCTCTGTTTTACTTGCATTCAAATGTAAAAAATGTGCGGACATCCAGGATTTTATTTCATTTAAACATGCAAATAAGGTTTCTAGACCCTTTGTGTCAGTACGTTTAAAAGGCAGATAGATTTGAGTATCATCTGCATATAAATGAAAGGCAGGGGTGGTAAGTAATCAAGTAAAAATACTTTGATACTTTACTTAAGTATTTTTTTCAGGGATCTGTACTTTACTTGAGTATATTTTATTTGCATCTACTTTTACTCTTACTTCACTACAATATTAAAGGCAAAGTTTACTTTTTACTCCAATACATTTCCCCATGCATGTCCAAGTATTAAGTATTTATTACACTTGATTTCCAAACCGGTCTGGTCGGTCATGAATGATCCAGTCAGGTATAGACTTGGAAAAGCTGACAAGTCAGGTTTGCCACACTTACGTTAGCTCAGTGTTTCCCCAACTTTTTTATTTTGCGGCACACTATTCACTATGAAAACTTTGGTAACATTTTACAATCCAGGTGCACTATTATAATTCATGCCTAATGCACAGATAATCATTAGTTTATGTATTACTAATGAAGAACTAAACCATTTATTAATGATTACTGCATCAGCAACTAATGAACATTCTCTATGATTAATAGATTAAGTAATATATGAATTGCTATTAATTAAATATGACATCAATAATTCCCTAATAACATATTACATTAACTAATAATGTAAATTCATGTATTCAAAGCCATGCATTCCGACTCTCGGTTGTCTGTTTAATTAATCATTAATCAAAACAATTGGCAAAATTATAGTATGACTTTACTTGAGCCCCTTTCACACTGCGATTCCGGCAAATACACGGAAAATGCGACCCGGGCCGCTAGATTTGGTCCATTCACACAGCCAGTGAAATACTATATGTGTATATGTGCACTTTCACACACAACGCTTAACGGTCCCGGGTCGAGTTGACACGTGACATCCTGATGTGACGTATAATGGCGAGCGATCTCAGCTTCAGCACGGATAGTAAGGAGCTCCGTGGTCTCGACTTGTGTCCAGTTTGCACACATTTCTGCTTGTTTAATTTTAGTTTCTTTTGTATACGAACACTCTCTGCGTTTAAAACACCGACGAGCTCTTCTGGCACTGCAGGGTTGTATTATTGAAAAAACAAGCTTTAGGAGTCGCACGATAACTACGTACACGTTGCGGCATTAGTTTCGGCTTTTGTTCACACAGCGCTCGTCCCGGGTCGAATACCGCAATATTACTAGGTCCCCGACCCGGGTCGAATTCGGTAATCAATCCCGGGATGTGGTTGCTTTCACACAGAAGGCGACCCGGCAATGTTCCGGGAATATTGCGGGTCCGACGTGCAGTGTGAAAGGGGCTTTGTTGAGGCACATGACTATTAACTAATTGTTATGTAATATGTCATTGTGGTTATAGCTTTTGAATCAATTTTGAATTAGTTAATAGTATCTTGCTCCTCATCTGTTTTATGGAGCTAATGTTATGGAACATGTCTGTTTTAAGTTTAACCCCTATACTGCTTTAAGGTGCTTCATTGTCTCCTATTAATTGCAAATCTAACAAATTCTTAATTGCAGAATCTAATCTTATCATTTGTTCAATTAAAGCATTGCATATCAGTCCCAAAAGATTTTATCTGCTTAATTATTGATATTTACAGTTAATTTGAATATTTACTTTTTACTTTCGGTACTTGAGTACGTTTTAAATCTGATACTTTTGTACTTTTACTCAAGTGATGTTTGAATGGAGGACTTTCTACTTTTACTGGAGTATTTTTTTATTTAGGTATATATACTTTCACTTGAGTATAACTTTTGAGTACTTTTACCACCTCTGATGAAAGGACACTCCATGCTTCCTGAAAATAGATCCGAGAGGTAACCTATATAATGAGAATAAGGTAGGAGCCAAAATGGAGCCTTGCGGAACGCCACAGGTAATAGGAGCTACAGACGAAACAGAGCCACCAATGCCGACTGAGAAGGTCCTATTTGTAAGGTAAGACTTAAACCAATTGCGAGCATTTCCTCGAATGCCCACAATTTTTTCAAGACGTGATAGTAAAATTCCATGGTCGACAGTATCAAATGCTGCACTCAGATCTAGTAGAATTAAAATGACAGAATCCCCCGAATCAAGAGATAACAAAATATCATTCAAAAATCTTAATAAAGCAGATTCAGTACTGTGGAACCTCCTGAAACCAGACTGAAATTTTTCGAGAATACTGTTCTCATCAAGAAAGCTCTGTAACTGCAATAATACAGTTTTCTCAAGGATCTTTGACATAAAAGATAAATTTGAAATGGGTCTAAAATTTGATAGATCAGCAATGTCCAGGTTGTGCTTTTTCAATATAGGTTTCACCATAGCATGTTTACAAAGGGCAGGAACATCACCTGAGAGAAGGCACTTATTTATAATGGTCAAGATCCAAGACCCAATTTTATGAAATATTTGTGTGAAAAACCATGTAGGCACAATATCCAGAGATGAACCAGAGGACTTGAGCCTAAAAACTATATCTGTTAAGCTAGACATAGTAATAGGCTCAAAAGAGTTTAAGAACTTAATGGCCAAAGGAGTATCCAGGGGGACAAGCTTACCGGGCTTGTTAGATGACATATCAAATGTTTAAAATTAGAAAATGTATAATTTTAAGGGAAACATAAGTTGATTTTAAATTTCATGGCATCAACACATCTCAAAAAAGTTGGGACAAGGCCATGTTTAGCCCTCTTCTTTTTATAACAGTCTGGAGACTGAAGAGACGCGTTGCTCAGGTTAGGAACAGGAATGTTGTCCCAATCTCGTCTAATACAGGCTTCTGGTTGCTCAACTGTCTTAGGTCTTCTTTGTCGCATCTTCCTCTTTATGATGCACCAAATGTTTTCTATCGGTGAAAGATCTGGACTGCTGGCTGGCTATTTCAGTACTCGGATCCTTCCTCTACGCAGCCATGATGTTGTAATTGATGCAGTATTTGGTCTGGCATTGTCATGTTGGAAAATGCAAGGTCTTGAAGATCCAGGAAGACCGGGGCATGAAGATCCAGAATGCTTCTGAGGGTGTTATTATAATAGTCCACTGAGTCCATGGGTGGTAAATGGTTTACAGAAAGGAGATGCTGGATAGTCTCTAGGTTAATGTTTTTTAGATTTCTGAAGCAGATTTGGCGTTTGGGCTTGATGAGGCTGGACAGTGAAGACATCTTCATGGAGATGGCCTTATGATCAGAAACTCCCAGATCATACACCAGAAGATTACTGAGACAAACAGAATTTGTAAAGACTAGATCGAGAGTGTGGCCTCTGGTATGAGTGGGGGCATCGACAAGTTGTGTCAGGAGTCGAGTAATTGGAGGAATTCTGCTGCGAAATGGCAGGTTGAAGAGTTGACAATAAATATTCATATCTCCAAGTACAATGATATTAGCAGAACATTGTACAGAAGGTTGAAAGAAGATTGGACATCTCTGGGATGAATGATGAGTTTGGTTTGGGTGGCCGGTAAATAAGAAGCATCGTAGTGGAAAAGGGGTGCTTACATTTTTACATTACATTTGTAAATGATTGCATTCCTTTTTTTTCACAATTTCTACAGTGTCCCAACTTTTTTGGAATCGGGTTGTAAAAGGCATATGTTGAATAAAATCATAAAATAGTATCACTCAAGTCCTAAAGTAGTGGAAGATTGCAATAAGATAATTGTTTTCCCACCCATTTGAAGGGGTGATATTCATCAGAGCTGTGAAAGTATGCTGAGATCATGATTTGTTTGTATGAATCCACACATATGATGTGCTCTGAATATATGAACTTACACATCATGACACACACATTAGGGGTGGAGCTTACAGTGCTGTGATGCTGTTTTAGCTTCTTTACAGATGGATATATAATTACACCACTAATGATCAGAGTAGATATCAGTCAGAAACATCAGTAAACTCAATTATCAGTTCATCTCAATACTAATTTCATGTTCATATTGGAATATGGCTGAATCTGAAAATAAAGGCTTTATTTGAGGGTTAGGTGTGATGTCGGACTCAGCCTTCCTCTAGTGTTCAAAATATGTTATAGTTTCATTTCTGAGTCTTTCAGCGGCTTCCTTTGGGAACATCCCTGCACATGTAACATCAATCTTTGATCCAGTCTTAAAATATATAATATCTGTTTATGAATACTCAAATCAAGTTCAGAAATAACGTTGACTCTTTTGTTACACCCTTAAATTAACATTTAATATTTAGTTCAATTCTACAGTGATTTATTGGCGTGACAAATATTTGTACATTTATATCTGTGGGGATGCTGCATACATAAGCCTATAGTCTACATCAAAATGAAAACAGTAACATAACATCAATTAAGCAATATAATTAAAGAAATGTGACATTGATGGCATTACAGAATAAAAAAAATATATATTTTTAAGAATTTTCCTGGTTTTGGCCACCAGATGGCTTTAATACCCCAGATTCAGATTATTAACGTTTACACTCCAGTTCTCAGAGGGAATAGGTAAGCTTCACAATCAATAAACAATTAGACTACATTTTAAAACTGCAATATATATCACTCACTATATATTTATGACATCTGTTCTGTTTGAGCTCTTGTAGCTCTGACGTCATTGATCAGAAGAACAGCAGCAGCCGCAGCAGCCACGCCCATCAGCGCAGTGACGACCAATCGGAGCACAGCTTCAGCAGACTCACAGGAGTGGGCGTGGACTTCTGAAAAAACTAAAAAACAACAACAAAAATCAAAACAAAACAAATGAACAATTATTAAACATACGTGTGGTTGACTTTCAAGGGCGCCTTTTTGTGATTGAGTCGTGAAGCGCTCGTGAAATCAGTCCAATGGCGTGCCTGTACGTCACAGGTGGGTGACGTCATTGACCAGGAAACTATAAAGCACCGCTGAACCAAATGTTAGCTTCTGTTGTCTGCAACAATGCTCTCTGTGTGAAATTGTCTTTGTCTATTTATTGTTGTTTGTCAAAAAAAAAACATATCGACGAGAGTAGGCCTATAATGGCGAGCAGACAGCATTTTGGATCGTGTGTTTGTTTAGGAGGAGCATGCACTGACGGTCAGCTGTAGTCAAACGGAGCTGTCAGTGTTCATTCATAAAATCCCCGACGTGTAACGAATGCAATATCGAGAGTCTCTGCTCCTGTTGGCTTTGATCGGATCGCAGATTTTGCTCATCTCAAACAAGCCTAATGTGTAGATTATGGGTCCGCATGCGTGAGCCCAGCTAACAATTTTAGGTTATAAGAACGTTTCCCTAACGTTCCCATTAAGTTCTAAAAACGTTTTTGAACGTTCTAGGAACGTTGTAATGTCCAGTTTGTGGAACGTTGTATTAACGTTCTCATTAGGTTCTAAGAACGTTAAATAACGTTCTTATAAGGGTGTGGAGTATGATCAAATAAAATATTCCTGTTTTCTGCTATACTGTACTTGCTTTTGTTTATTGACATCTTATTCTTTCTTAAAAAAAGCTAAAACCACTTTTATAATTGACTTTTATATTTATATTACATTTATATTTAGTACATAATTAGTTTACTAGATTTTTATTTTGATTGTAAAAAAAATAATATATACACGAAAATAGCATTTAAGTGTCATGAAGTTATCTCTGGATATACAAATTATGTATCTGAAGTTTGAGAAAAAAGCTGTATGACTAATTTGTAATGACTAATACTTTTTTTAATGTAGTAACGTTTTTAAAACGTTCCACTAACAATGTAAGAATAACGTTTTATAGCTAACGTTTTTAGAACGTTTCTCTATAGCAAATAACGTTGGCACAACGTTCTAATAACGTTACTGCGAGAACGTTTTTTGATAACGTTGAGAGAACTTTCAGAGAACGTTAGCCAAAGTTCTGAGAACGTTCCCTGTTAGCTGGGAGGACAGACAGGAATTTCCCTTTCTCTCTCTCGCTCTCTCTCTCTCTCTCTCTCTCTCTCTCTGCGCATGCGTGGCGTTTGTGGAGTGTGTGCGAGCAGTGAGTGTGAGCGCGAGCGCGTGTATTTGCTCTTCTTATGTGTGTTTCTTTCTTTCTTTTCTCTTTTTTCTTAGTTTGTTTATTTGTTTTAGTATTTATCTTGTGTGTTGTTTGTTTGTGCTGCCTGCTTTCTTAGAAAGCATGGCAGCTCAGGGTGGGACTGGGATTGATTTCCTCACACGGCGTCACGGAGTTAAGATAGTATCCGTGGCGAGTGTGGAGGTTTGCTGTCTGGGTGTAGGAGAAGTGGTTGGTCATCAAAATATTCTCTCTGCATCCAGAATGAATGGCGCGACCGTGATTTTTTTGAATTCGGTGGAAAGGGCAAACGAGGTGGTTGCGCGTGGTATAATCATTAACGAAGCTCTTACACCTGTTTTGCCTTTGTTGTTACCGTCAAAAAAAGTCACAATAGGGCTTGGGCACCGCGTTGCATTCTGGGACGTCGCGGCCATGTTGATGGCCTCGCGAATGTAAACATACAGCAAGTCGAATGAGGAGAAGCAGAGTTGGGAGAAAGAAAAAACATGTTAAAATCCTGAAAGGGATGTGGAATTTACCGGGATACGTTAAATAGGGAAGGCAGGGACCGCTATAGAGACAAAATCGGAACTATTCAAGTTTTGGATCCACATGAATTTCCAAAGAAAGAGCGGAGCACCGACGACGACGAAAACTTTATTTTGTTGGTCCCCAACAGACATTCTACTGACTATAAGTAACTTTGCAACTACAATTCAACTTACTCTACTAACCCGAACCCCAACACATAACCATAACCTACCAGTCTACTAACAGTACAGTTAATACTCTAATTAGTGTTAGTTGACATGCTGTTGAAAACGTACATAGGTAGTAGAATGTTTAAAGTGGACAATCGAAATAAAGTCTAACCGAAACGTATATATTATTATTATTATTATTATTATTATTATTATTTTTATTATATAAGAAATTGCTCTGCCTCCGTTTTTATTTGTTATTGCAATGTTACTGTTTACTATATTTATAATTTGCACTTCCTCCATTTCTGTATCTTTTGTTGTTATTTTATAGATACCTATTTATTTGCTTATATAGTATTGAAATAATTTATTTTTTAAAAAAGTGTATTTATTATTGTTATCTAAAGTGCACTCCGTTATATAAAGTGCAAAAACTTGCACTGTGTTCATTTTTTATTTGTAACCTTTTGCCTTGAAGCATTCCACATTTCTGTGTTCTCAGGTTGCACTACTTGCAAATAAACACTAAAAAAACTTCTGATTGTGTGACAATTCTTGCTTTTTGCACATCGTACTGTTATTACTTCTTGTCCGTGGTTGCGCCTCCAAGCATGAAAGCGGTGGAAAGTTAATCCATTTTCGACATTTCCCATGGTGATTATGTGTTGCGCTGTTACACCCCAAAATGCAGCAACGGTTTACCATAGTTGAAATAACGCCAAAATAATCAAATTAAGACACACGACTGAGAGGGAGTACGTCTATAAACAGTGCGCAGTAGTCCGAGTAGCAGCCTAGGATGCCATATACATGGCCGCCACGCCAAGTAATGACGTCATGACGCCCAAGCCCTATATCAAATATCCCCCCGTTCCTCAGTGATGATATTTTGACACAAGCGCTTTCACGTTATGGAAAGTTGGTTTCGCCGATCAAAAAGATTGCAATTGGGTGCGAGTCTCCTTTACTGAAGCATATTGTTTCATTTAGGAGATTCGCTTTCATGATAATCAAAGATGACGCTGAATTAGACTTGGCACTAAATTTTCGTGTGGACGATTTTGAATATGTAGTTTTTGTGACTACTGACAAAATGAAATGTTTTGGATGTGGTAAATCGGGCCACTTAATCCGTTCATGTCCTGATAAAACTAACGCAAATGGAGGTAGTAAGGATGCTGTACACGAGGAGCGTACTGTAAAGCCGCCTGAGGTCGGTTCGGCCGAAGCAGTGCCGACCGCTGATAAAACTGCTGGTGAAGGAACATCTGTTACGGGGCCTGTGGCGGCTGGATCGACCTCAACGGAGTCAATGAATGAAGGTAGGGATACTTCAGAAACCCCTGTATTTGCAGAACCATTGTTGAACAGTGATGTAGAAGAGGATGTGTCCGAGTTAGAAGCAGAGATGACGTTCAAAGTACCAAAAAAAAGGAGGAATGTTGAAACGATCAGTAGTGCGAAGTGTTTTAAAAAAGGTGTGTTTGAAGATCAGAAAGAGTCAGAAAGTGAAAGTGAAATGTCCGATTCAAGTACAGTGTTGTCACAGACTGAATGCATAAACAGAAGCTATGATGTTGATGACATAAAACGGTTCCTCAATACCACAAAAAACAAAAGAGGTGTGATTGTAAAGGAATATTTCCCTGATCTGAAACAATTCCATGATAAAGCCAAAAGCCTAATAGCAGAAGGTTGCCTTTCAAATAAGGAAATGTACCGTTTGAAGAAAATTGTGAGGAAGGTTGGCATAGTTTTAAATGAAAATGAAGACTAAGAATATTGGCAACCTTGGGTTGCTTGTGTTTTTTTGTTTGTTTATTTATTTTAGTATGGCTGAAGTGCGGATTGCCTCTGTAAACGTTAATGGTGCAAGGGATTACAGGAAAAGAGCTGAGCTGTATGAAATTATCAAACAGAAAAAAATAGATGTTACTTTGATTCAAGAAACGCATAGTGATGTGAAAAATGTAAAGGAGTGGATGAAGGAATGGGAAGGTTTATCTATTTTCAGCCACAACACAACTTTAAGTGGAGGTGTAGCAATATTATTTGCAAAAACCTTTAATCCAATCTCGTATCAAGTTGAAGAGTTCTTAAAGGGTAGACTTTTAAAAGTGAGAGCACAAGTGGAGAATTATAATTTTGTTTTTATTTGTGTGTATGTCCCCAACTCAACAATTGATAGGATGTTGTTTTTAGACACACTATGTTCTGTTTTACAAGATGTTTCTAATGATGACTATTTGTTTTTGGGGGGTGATTTTAACTGTACAGTGAGTAATTGTGACAGAAATCACATTGAACCCCATATGCCTTCAAGAAAACGTCTTATTCAAATAATCAATAAGCATGAGTTAAGTGATGTGTGGCGTTTTTCTCATGAAGATAAAAGACAATATACTTGGACACATGCACGTGACAATGTTTTATCTCTGGCAAGATTGGATAGTTTTTATGTTTTTAAGCATCATGCTGGTATTTTTAAAAATTGTTGTATTTTTCCTGTTGGTTTTTCGGATCATTGCATTGTACAATGCTCTTTTTTGTTAAATTCTGTCAAGCCTAAAAGTGCCTACTGGCATTTTAATTTAACTTTGTTAGATAATAAGGATTTTATTTGTACTTTTAAATTGTTTTGGGCCGATTACCGAACAAAAAAAGAAACCTTTCAATCAGTACAAAAATGGTGGGATTTTGGAAAAGTACAAGTTAACAGTTTTGTCAGCAGTATGCTCATAACAGCACTAAGTTTTTAAATCAGTCAATGAAAGACTTAGAGGCTGACATTTTTAGAGTACAGGAATTGGCAGAATCTACAAAACAACAAAGTTATTTGACAATTCTTTCTAAAAAAAAAGAATCAATTGGCAGAATTATTAGGGGTTAAAACACAGGTTGGTCCGGTCAAGATTTGTAAGTCTTGACCAGATGGATGCACCTTCGAAGTACTTTTTTAGTCTTGAAAGGAAAAATCAAGAATCAAAAAAGAATCATTCACGCCTTACGGTCTGAAGAAGGGATGATATTGTCCAATCCTGTAGTAATTAGAAGGAGGGCAATTTTTTTCTATGAGAAGCTATACAGAAGTGAATCAGGACCAGATTGTAATAATGAGAGCATCTTCTTTAAGGATTTACCAAAGGTTTCTGATGAAGCTAATGCGGCGATTTCGGGTGCGCTTAGCCTGGGAGAACTGCATAAGGCTGTTCAGAGCACGGAATCCGGAAGGGTGCCTGGAATTGATGGCATACCAATAGACTTTTATAAATGTTTTTGGGAAGTAGTAGGGGAGGACCTCTTAGAAGTACTCAATGGTAGTTTAGATGAAGGTCTTCTACCTTTGAGTTGCCGTAGAGCAGTCCTGACCCTCCTTCCAAAAAAAAGGAGACCTCATGGAGATAAAAAACTGGAGACCTGTTTCACTTCTGTGCAGTGACTATAAAATTCTTTCCAAGATTTTAGCAAACAGGTTATCTCCAATTTTGAATAAGGTGATCCATCCGGACCAAACCTATTGTGTCCCCAAAAGATCAATTTTTGATAATATTTCCCTTATTAGGGATATTAGAGGAGCTGTGAGGCAACGTGGGGGAGAGGACGCTGGCGTCGTCTGTTCGCCGCTTCTCCACCCACAAATCATGTTACTGTACTATTAGATTTAGATTTTATTTTATTTCCTTATGTTTGTGACTAGTCTAACAGTCAGAGCTACAATTGGGGCTGTTGCTGATTGCTGGCAGCCACTGAGAGGACGTTGTTCCTCGTTTCGCCGTTTTCCACCGCTTCTCTAATGTTTATGTTTGAATTGCTGCGGTTGGTTCTGGTTTGGAGGACATTTGATGTTTCTCGCCGCGACTGCTCACTGGTGGTCTCCCTTGGGCTTAAGCTGCATGGTGGCTGAAGTTTGCACCGGGCTAGCGTCATCTGGGCCATCGTAATCGGCGTCCGGCATGATGTTGGGATGTTCCGCTTCTCGGCTGCGCCGCTGTTCCGTCCTGCATTGCGGCCGTGGAGCAGCTTGGACTTCTGCGCCGACCCCGGTGTGTCCACAGAAGTGCCCGGAAAAATGTTCTGCCTCCTGCATGGTGCTGCGGCGATCCCCATCGTTTGAATCGTCACGAAGATCCATCATCTGGTCTTCAGCTGTCCTGCCTCGGCAATATCATCAGGACACACTGCCGCTGGGAGAAATTTAAAACATGGAGTGGACCACAGTGTGCTGCGGAGCTAACAGAGACTTCCACCATCAGCTGTTTTCTGTTCACCATCAGCTCTGTTTCTGTTCACCATCAGCTCTGTTTCTGTTCACCATCAGCTACGTTTCTGTTCACCATCAGCTCTGTTTTCTGTTCACCATCAGCTTTGTTTCTGTTCACCATCAGCTCTGTTTCTGTTCACCATCAGCTCTGTTTCTGTTCACCATCAGCTCTGTTTCTGTTCACCATCAGCTCTGTTTCTGTTCACCATCAGCTACGTTTCTGTTCACCATCAGCTCTGTTTTCTGTTCACCATCAGCTTTGTTTCTGTTCATCATCAGCTCTGTTTCTGTTCACCATCAGCTCTGTTTCTGTTCACCATCAGCTCTGTTTCTGTTCGCCATCAGTTCTGTTTTCTGTTCACCATCAGCTCTGTTTCTGTTCACCATCAGCTCTGTTTCTGTTCACCATCAGCTACGTTTCTGTTCACCATCAGCTCTGTTTTCTGTTCACCATCAGCTCTGTTTCTGTTCACCATCAGCTCTGTTTCTGTTCGCCATCAGCTCTGTTTCTGTTCACCATCAGCTCTGTTTCTGTTCACCATCAGCTCTGTTTCTGTTCGCCATCAGTTCTGTTTTCTGTTCACCATCAGCTCTGTTTCTGTTCACCATCAGCTCTGTTTCTGTTCACCATCAGCTACGTTTCTGTTCACCATCAGCTCTGTTTTCTGTTCACCATCAGCTCTGTTTCTGTTCACCATCGGCTGTTTTCTGTTCACCATCAGCTCTGTTTTTTGTTCACCATCGGCTGTTTTCTGTTCACCATCAGCTCTGTTTTCTGTTCACCATCAGCTCTGTTTTCTGTTCACCATCAGCTCTGTTTTCTGTTCACCATCAGCTCTGTTTTCTGTTCATCATCAGCTCTGTTTCTGTTCACCATCAGCTCTGTTTTCTGTTCACCATCAGCTCTGTTTTCTGTTCACCATCAGCTCTGTTTTCTGTTCACCATCAGCTCTGTTTTCTGTTCATCATCAGCTCTGTTTCTGTTCACCATCAGCTCTGTTTTCTGTTCACCATCAGCTCTGTTTTCTGTTCATCATCAGCTCTGTTTCTGTTCACCATCAGCTCTGTTTCTGTTTACCATCAGCTCTGTTTTCTGTTCACCATCAGCTCTGTTTTCTGTTCACCATCAGCTCTGTTTTCTGTTCACCATCAGCTCTGTTTTCTGTTCACCATCAGCTCTGTTTTCTGTTCACCATCAGCTCTGTTTTCTGTTCACCATCAGCTCTGTTTTCTGTTCACCATCAGCTCTGTTTCTGTCCCCCCCCCCCCCCCCCCCTTTGTTGCACTTTGAGATTCTTCGGAATGAAAAGTGCATTATAAATAAAATCTATTATTATTATTATTATTATTATTATTATTATTATATGATGTCTCTAAGTTATCAAATAGTAACATTGGATTGATTTCGCTGGACCAAGAAAAAGCTTTTGACCGAGTTGAGCATGCATACTTATGGGAAACCTTAAAAGCTTTTGGTTTTAGTAAAAGTTTTATAGACAAAATTAAGGTTTTGTATAGTGATGTTGCGAGCATACTTAAAATTAATGGTGGCTTATGCACTCCTTTTAAAGTTTTTAGAGGTGTGAGACAGGGATGCCCGCTTTCTGGAATGCTATATTAATTAGCAATTGAACCGTTGTTGCAACAATTGAGAATAAATGTACAAGGTTTTAAATTGGCTAATTCTGGAAATAGTATAAGTCTCTCTGCATATGCTGATGATGTTTTAGTGTTTGTTAGTCAACAGAGTGATGTGCGGGTTTTAATGAGTGTGCTTGATGATTTTAAAAAACTGTCCTCTGCTAAAATTAATTGGGAAAAAAGTGAGGCACTACTAATAGGGGATTGGAAAAAAAACGTTTTCACCCTTCCTCCTGGTTTAGTATGGAAGAGAGGAGGTTTTAAGTATCTAGGGGTTTTTTTGGGAGATGAAGCAACTGTACAAAAAAATTGGGAAGGAACTCTTGAAAAAGTTAAAGGTCGTCTGAAAAAATGGAAGTGGTTAATTCCTAATATGTCATATAGAGGTCGAACCTTAGTTATAAATAATTTAGTAGCATCCTCTTTATGGCATAAGCTAACCTGCATAGATCCTCCTATGCGTTTGTTAGCACAGATTCAAGCGACGTTGGTTGATTTCTTCTGGGACAAGTTACATTGGCTTCCCCAGAGTGTATTGTTTTTACCCAAAGAAGAAGGAGGGAAGGGACTGATACATCTCCAGAGTAGAACAGCAGCTTTTCGTTTACAATTTTTGCAAAGACTTTTGAATGGTTCAATAACGTCAAGTTGGAAAGTAGTTGCATGTAGAATACTACAAAAACTTGGAAATCTGGAAATGGACAGAAATCTTTTCTTGATGGACTTGTCAAAACTGAACATTAATGAAATGCCTATTTTTTATAGGAACATTTTTAAAGTGTGGAATGTGTTCAGAGTACAAAGAGATGAACATTCTAAATCTCTTTACTGGCTCCTCGAAGAACCACTAATATATGGAGCACGCTTTGAGTTAACACACAATGACTGTACAATCCCTGGACTCACTGAAACACTTGTGGCTTCCAAAATATGTACAATGAGGGGTCTAGTTAATTTGACAGGACCACACTTTGTGAACACGGAAAGAGTTGCTTTAAATTTGAACATTAAGTCAAGACGATTTGTTTTTCATTTATTAGAAAAATGGAAAAAAAAAACTGACTTCTGATGAACTGAAACTTTTGCTGGACTACTGTGAAGGAACAAATGTTCCTAATGAAGGAGATGTGTTGTCTGATTTTTCTCTTTTACCTGTTTTAAATGATGTGTCAGGAATGTTTTTAAGCTCTGGAAAATCCCTATGTCTTAGTTTTTTTTCAAGTACTGGCAAATCTTTTTATAAAGCTTGTGTTCTGGTTTTTAACAAGAAAGTGCTTAACAAGAGGGTTGACACACCATGGCGTAATGTTTTAAAAATGTGTGATGATGATAAACCAGAATGGAGATCATTGTATAAGCCACCTTTAAGTAAAAGAGTTGGGGACATACAATGGCGACTTTTACATGGTGCAATAGCAGTCAATGCATTTATTTTGGTTTTAAATCCTGATGTCACTATAGAATGCCCTTTTTGTTCAAAGAGAGAAACTGTGTTTCATGCTTATATGGATTGTTTTAGACTGAAACGGTTGTTTAGTTTATTACATAATTTATTTTATAGTTTTAATGAAACCTTCACTATAGATGTATTCATTTGTGGTTTTAGATATGTTAGAAGAAATAGATATATTTGTCAGTGTTTAAATTTTATTATAGGTCAAGCAAAGTTGGCAATCTATATGAGCAGAAAGAACAAAATAGAACTGGGTGTAAATCAAGATATTAATACTCTGTTTTTAGCTACAGTAAAATTTAGAATACTCATTGATTTTTATTTTTATAGATCCATGGAAGATATTGTCACATTTGAAATGAAATGGTGTAAGAATGAGGCTTTGTGCACTGTTATTGATGGTAAAATATTTTTTTTCTTTTCTACTAATGTAGGAAAAAGTTTTAGTTAATTTTCTTGTGGTATAAAAGGTAACATGTAAAATGTAAAACATTGACTGTTGGTAAAAGTGTTTCATGTAAAAATTTGAAATAAAGTCTTTTTTCAAAATTCAAATCTCTCTCTCTCTCTCTCTCTCTCTCTCTCTCTCTCTCTCTCTCTCTCTCTCTCTCTCTCTCTCTCTCTCTCTCTCTCTCTCTCTCTCATGATTGTGTGCAAACTAATAAGGCCTACATGTTTTCAGACTATATGGTTCCCTTTGTAAAATTTAGAAATTATAATATGAATATTCAGTCAGTCACACCAAGTTTTGTATCTAAATGATTTCGGCTATATTTAAATGTTCAATACTCCTCTGTTGATGCCTGTATTAATACACTATATTCAGCCTCTTATCCAGACTGTTTTTACTTGTCTGATTGATATTTGGCTGCATTTCATTTTGAGGAATTAAATAGTAAATACTTTTCAGAAGTTTATCTAACAAATTAATTCAGTGAATAAATGCAACTAATATCGTGCTGCCGTACCTGCACATGTGTGGCAGAGTTGAGTGATGTTGGGATGTCTGGTCTGGTTGCTGATGGGATTGTTCAGCACACAGCTGTAGGTGTTTTTATCCTGATATTCCACCTCCAGAGGTAGAGAGAGACTGATGCTGAGATCAGACACACTGATGCTGGACAATAAACTGTTTCCTTTGAACCAGGAGAGAGTCACATGACTCACATTCAACACCGAACACACCAGTGAACATGAGGATGATGAAGATGAAGAACAGTGTGAAGAGTTACTGATGATGACAGGAACAGGCAGACGAGCTGAGAAAGAGAGAATAAACATATAATAATACATATAATTTACAATCTTATTTCCCATTCACTGTGTTTTGTGATCACTGAGTGTTTCTATCAGAAAAGAACAAAATGTTGGTATGTAAAATAAGAATATTTGAAGGACGAGACAAAATATCTCTCCTCACCGTAGACAGAAACACTGAATGATTTTGATGATTGTTTCACTCCCTTTATCAGTAGTTGATAATCTCCAGCATGTTCAGTTGAGATGTTTGTGATGGTCAGAGATCCAGTTTGATGATCCAGCTTCAGTCTGTCTCTGAATCTCCCGTCAGTGTCGTTATATGAGAAGATTTGTCTCTCAATGCTGATTTTAGCTATCAGAGAGTAATCAGCTCCATATCTCCACAGTATGTCGTTGTCTTCCTGTATTTCAGTGAGATCAGTGTTTAGAGTGACAGAATCTCCCTCCATCACTGACACTGACTCACCAAACACACCTGGAGAACACACAGATTTTTTTTTTTTTTTTTTTACTTTTGTAGGCTATTTGCATAGTATGGAAGCCCGTTTCCGCCACTAAATAATAAAAAAAAATAATAATAATAATTTCGACTTTTTATCTCACAATATCTCACAATTGCGAGTTATAAAGTCATTGATCTGCCGCGTCCCGACACATGAGTTGTGTCATGAACACAAGTATTTTAACTGTAGTTTTAGCTGATAATGATGGAATGATTGTCTTATTACCTGAGTGGCATTAATATCTCTGAGCAAACGCGCTCTTGAGGGGATTTTAAATGCAAGTTTGGCACTAAAACAGAACGGATGATAACGTTCATATTCTGATGTGTTATTATGGAAATATAATCCCCAGAACATCACCACCCTCAGAATGTGCTGTAATTCACGATTTCCTTAGAGAACGAGTGTGTTCAGTGACACGTCCACTTGGGCATATGACATGTCGCTGTACATACAGTCACCTGAGCGTGGCGCTGCTGGGATCATATTTTTTATAAATAACGAATGAATCATTAATAGCATATTTCATGAATAACGCATCAGAATATGCTGTAATGCAGGATTTCGTTTGAGAATGAATTTTATTGACCTCATATGCTCGGTTTTGATCATATTTTAAATAATAAATTAATTGTAAAAGGCTCTGTTACCACTTCAGTTCAAACCTCAATGTCAAGGTTATTGGTGCATGTGCGCGCACGCACGCACACACACGCACACACACACACACGCACACACACACACACACACACACACACACACGTGCGGTTGAATGGCGTTGAACCTGACAGAGAAACAGTGAGTTCTGCTGCCGAACAGTTGCAACAGAAATATGAGGTTGAGATGGAGCAGTTTTCATTAAAAGCCTACTCCTGTAAATAATAATCTTATATGTTTTAATAAAAGGCCCACGTGACAAATTCAACCAGAGTACCCCTTTGCATTTATTTTCTATTCTCAAAATCCTGCATTACAGCATATGATGCGTTATTAATGAAATATGATCCCAGAATAGCGCCACCCTCAGGTGAATGTATGTACCGACAGAGCACTGACGTGTTGTGATCGGGCAGCAGTTTTCATTAAACGTTAAAAAGATAAAATGATACTGTTTCAATAAATGGCGCATGTGACACCAGAATCAGAAAGAATCAATATAGGAGCTTTATTGCCATTTTTGCACACACAAGAAATCTGTCTTAGTGACAGAAGTTTCCAGTATACCCCAGTAGCTACACAATAGAGAATAAAAATAAATGAATGAGTGAGATACACGTATGCATAATACACACAAATAGACAAATTTGTATGTACATGTGTGCTATGGAACAGAATAGGCTATAATATAGAATTAACAGTCAGGGAATGGAGTAAGAGGTTCTTGTCAAATAAATAGTATAGTAAGCTATAAGTGTGCCAGTGTACATATTTATCATTTGATGCATTTAACATGTCTTACATATTTAAAGCACATAGAAATATGACATTATATAATGTTTGCAGCTGATATTTAATGTACATATTTATCATTTGATGCATTTAACATGTCTTACATATTTAAAGCACATAGAAATATGACATTATATAATGTTTGCAGCTGAGATTTAATGATATGCGATTATATTACTTGATTAGAATTTGTAACAGATTAGCCAAAGATCGATTCATTTATTATTTCAAATATGATCAAAACCGAGCATATGGAGGTCAATACAATTCATTCTCAAACGAAATCCTGCCTTACAGCATATTCTGATGCGTTATTAATGAAATATGCTATTAATGATTCGATATTTATGAAATATGATCCCAGCAGCGCCACGCTCAGGTGACTGTATGTATAGCGACATGTCATTACTGAACACACTCGTTCTCTAAGGAAATCGTGAATTACAGCACATTCTGAGGGTGGTGATGTTCTGGGGATTATATTTCCACAATAACACATAAGAATATGAACGTTATCACCTCACATCCGTTCTGTTTCAGTGCCAAAGCTTGCATTTAAAATCCCCTCAAGAGCGCGTTTGCTCAGAGATATTAATGCCACTCAGGTAATAAGACAATCATTCCATCATTATCAGCTAAAACTAAAAATACTGTGTTCACGACACAACTCATGTGATCGGGACACGGCAGATCAATGACTTTATAACTCGCAATTGCGACTTTATATCTCAGAATTCTGACTTTACAACTCGCAATTGTGAGAAAAAAAGTCAGAATTGTGAGATAAAAAGTCGCAATTATTATTATTTTTTTATTATTTAGTGGCGGAAACGGGCTTCCATACAGAGCCCTTTTCAGGCAGTAACTCAAAAGTGCTGTACATTACAAAACAATGATAAATAAAAATGAAAATCAAACCAAATAAAAACAACAAGCAATAAAACATCTATTAAAAGTTTAAACTGCGAGCAAGAACAGGTATGACTTTAAGCAGCATTTAAAGGTACAGCGTCGGGGATGATATAACCACAAAAGGACGGTTATTCCATAATCCATAATCTGGACGGTGAAAGCAAAAGTGTGGTCACCCTTAGATTTAAGACGTGCTCTTGGGATCATTTAATAATAGTTTATTTAAAGATAATCTTTTTTTTGAAGAAAAAGTACTTCTGAGAGTGTAAGAGTAAAGCTGTGGGACGTACTATCACATCACAGTCTTTAACGGACAGCCTCTGTCACTTAGTTACACATCCTGTCACTGTAAACTGACCTGTCAATCATCTTCAGTTAACATCCTCCACACTTCATTTCATTTCCTTCAGTATCAGAGAGAAAAGAAGCAGCTCATTGATCTGCAGTCGTGGGTCTTTCATGAGACTCTCCTCATATTAATACAACGATGAATATAAAGTTAATGTCCAAACAGATCTTTATACAGGTTCAGTGTTGCAGATGAAATATAATGAGGAAAATATTAAATCAAATATTTTTTATCGGGTTAAATGTTGATTATTAGTCACTTTAACCCCTTTATCTAAACCTCTTAACCGCCGGACTCGCACATCTGCCATGTTTGTAGTTTTTTAACACTTTCATTGTGAACTTTTATTATATTTTCAAATGTTGTTAAAAGTGTGGAATCAAATTCATTTCTGCTTATTTTGTGCATCTTTTATTTAGGAATAACAGAGAATGCAAATACCTTTGTTGATTAGAAAAAGCTGATTACTTTGTGTTAAAGCTAAAGCATAATGTAATGTCTTAAAAGAAATAAACTTACCAGCCATATGCCACACGCAGCACAAAATAAACAGATGAACCATCTCAAATAACACTGAAATATGTGAACACACACAGTGAACTAACTCAAGTGTTAAACTGTGATATTATAGTGCTGAGTGTGAATCCTCCCCCACCGGATTTGACCACCACACACTCACCCACATGTGTGTGTTCCTGTAAGTGTTGTTCTTTCTCACTTCAAGCCTTAATCTGTTCTTAGTGACTGACAGTATTGATTATTTTACAAGTTGTACCATTTAAAGGGGGGGTGAAACACACAGTTTCAGTCAGTGTCATGTCAATCTTGAGTACCTATAGAGTAGCATTGCATCCTGCATATCTCCGAAAAGTCTTTATTTTTTTAATAATTATATAAGAAAGATGCGCTGTTCCGAGTCTTTCCGAAAAAAGCCGAGCGGGTCGGGGCGTATCGTGTGAGCGGAGCTAAATAATGACGTGTGCGCCGCCGTGTTGAGTGCGTCGTAAAGCTGTGTCATCCCTAACAGCGGGAAAAACTTTATTCAAACTAAAAATATGGCTTTTAATCAGATACAGCCATACATCTATGATCCGGAATCAGACCCAGAGGCTGCAGTTGAACAGGAGCAGCAGCAAAAACGACTAGAGCAGGACGTCTCTATGTGGTACAAGTTATACACTAACTATATAATATGCTTAGCGACTTGTGTTATTTACATATTTATACTTGAATTCTATCGTCGTATTTTTGTCTTTGAAGGTGTACATGTGGGAAGTGCAGTTGTGCACGTGTGTTTGTGTGTTTACGCGTGGTTTGTGTAGACAACACGGAATAGTAGCACATTTGAATGAAGAAGCGCGCTTATTTAGTTCAACATATTTCCCCACTCTTTGTGTATTGTTGTTTGGAGTGCTTTTACAATACACAAACATAAAGTTACACATATAGTGGCCAGCTAAACAAATGTACACGCACTACACATCGCATGCTCCATTGATCAATTTCTATATATAGTAATATATATAGTAACTATACGTGATCATGTTTGGGCTACTTGATGAGCATAGACACAGACATTTGAAGCAGTCTAACTCACCGCCCGCGGTTCTAACGTTGGGACTGCTCCATCCTTCAGCATTAGGCGATTGGAAAATCCGGCGTCAAGCTGGGCCTTGTTTATGAAACAGTCCGCACCGAAATGCAGCGAACAGATATAAACATTCGCGCAACTCAGTTGCTGATCCGGAAAAGCAAATTCCATCCACTGTTGCCTTAACGCGGGGTTTTTGGGGAATCTGTGCAGGACTGTCTTGGTCTGGCAACCAAAAACGCACTTTTTGATGTCATTGTTAATTGTGCACATCACCTGTGCAGCAGCCTACGAGCCAGCGCTTTGATGGGCATAGCCTGTTGCTTTCGCTCTCTCCCTCTCTCTCTCTCACGCTCTTCCGGTAGAATTGTCCGTAAGGCCCATACAAGGAAATTCCGCCCCCATTAACGTCAAAGGGGACGCATGATCGCAAAAAACTTGCCGAAACTTATGACTAAGCGGAAGTAGTATTTTTGACAAAGAAATACTCCCATCAAACGTCCACCTTAACTTTTGAAACTTTGTCTATGTTTAGTATGGGATTCCAAGTCTTTAACAGTGTAAAAAGATCAGTATGCATGAAACAGCATTTCACCCCCCCTTTAAGTTCTAATTCACTGTTGATTATGAACTGCAGTCATGCTTGTGGAGCAAAGCATCACTATTGTTCTCTTGAGTTTGTCATTGACCCATTAATGTGGTGTCAAATCATACAGCTTTTTTAAGAGAGATGTGCTTTGACTTTTATAAGTGATCGGGCGTACAATGTTTGCACAGTGGGCAAAAAATGGGGATGAACTTTGACGGGATATAAACGAGGATTTCGTAGAGACATGGGTCACCACATTTGAAGAGGCTGTTCTACCCCTCAAGTTTTACCCCTGGGACGCAAGAGCTGTCCTATAGACACACTATGGTGAAGACGCGACCCATGAAACAGGAAGTGCTCATGTGTATTTTTCCTACTATGGGAACTTGCATAGAAATACTTTATTAAACATAACTCTGGATCACAATGTCATAGAGATGTGGGAGGTGGGCTTATTTAACTCATGCAACCAATCAGTCTCTCAGGATCATCATGAAGCTATCAAGCCATGCCCTAGCAACCATTAAGAGCACCCTAGCAACTGATCCTATAAACTGCCATTATAAAGGCCCAGATGGATATCTTTGCAGCAGTGTCATAGAGATGGACGTGGGCTCGTTTGACTCAATCATTCAATCTTAATTATCTTCTTGGACACTCTGTAACAACACCCTAGCAACAATTGTCAAGCTCCCTAACAACAAGTTCCATATTTGAAGAGACCAAAGGGGATATCTTTGAATAGAAGAGTCAACTAGAAAGATTCAGGAGCAACAACAAAAGCAATAAGTCCATCGTGATAAAAAGGCCCATGAACAGAGATTTGGTGTTGGAGATCCAAAATGGATTCCTGGGCACACAGAGACTGTGGCTTGACCACTTTCTTATAAAGTGATGCTTGGTGATGGGAGATTGGTCCGAAGACAAGTGGACCAAATTCATGGCTGGCAGAAATTGCTTGTGAATCTTTCAGAGGACATGGACTGTAGATATTTCCCTGATCACTCTGATCTGATAGTTGCTAAAGAGACTGAGGAACCGGGGGCTGAGGACATTTCTGGTGAAACCAATCCCTTTGAAACAGCTGGATTCCTCTCCAACTTCTGAGAGGACCACTGACAGGAACAAATCCGTTAGCCCTGTTGTGAGACGGTCACCTAGAACCAGGAAATTGCCTGGTCATTTGAAAGATTATGAACTGAAGTGAGAAAAAAGTGAACTGTTGTTGAAAGATTGTGAAAAGGAGGAAAAAAGAAGAAAAATCTGTGCACTGTGATGGGTTTTTGAGTGTGTAAGTAGGTTTCCCCTTCATGATGGTGAGGTCATTTTTTATTAATTTAATTTAATTATTTATTTATTTATTTTATTTTATTGGGGGAGGGGACTATGGTGGTTGTATAATAGTGCATAGTATTGTGATTTATTATGGAGGAAATATTGTTAACTTGGGTGGAAGGAGATGCTATAGAGTGAGCTGTTGTAGATTAACCTGTAGGGGGCAATCTAATGCTGTTCATCTTGACTTAAAAGTAGCAAAGAAGAACTTGTGTGCACATGTAATCCACCTGTGATGCCATCGTGTACTGCTGGCTGCTGCTGCTTTCCTTGAGGAAAGGACATTCTGAACAGATCTGTCTCATGCAAGGTATTACAGACTGAAAGAACTATTTAAAGTCCACTATACCTGAAGCTGGTGTTTACCACCATCCATCATACTGAAATAGAGGAAGAGTTATTGGCTGTATGTCACTGTGTGCCATTTCTTTGGGCCTGCATGATCTTGCATTCTTTGCTTCTTGAAAACATACTACTATTCACCATGTCTAGTGACTACACACGAGACATGTTGGTCTGTGCTAAACCACTGAACCGATACGCTGACGGTTGCCACCACCAGTGCCCTTGAGCAAGACCCTTTACTCTGTGTTGCTCCAGTGGGATTGTCCCTGTGATAAGTGAACTGTAAGTCACTTCGGATAAACGCATCTGCCAAATGTGTAAATGTAAATTAATACAGGGTTATAATACCAGAAATACATCATATGATTGGTCAAATGCAAAGACCACAAGTAAAGAGTGAGGGAGTTGTTTGGCCTAAAACTGAGGTAAATTTTGGTAACTGTGCTTTACATAAAATACATAGAGAGATATCAAAGAAAACCCCAACACAGTACAAATACAGCTTAAAATTTAGGCAGATGCCTGATCTAAAAGATGTAGCTTTACTTTAAGTTTGAAATCATGTATGCTTGTTAAAGATCTCAAAGATAATGGAAGACCATTCCAAAGCTTCGGACCGATAAAAGCAAATGCACGGTCCCCTCTTGACTTCAGACGGGAGCGAGGCTGGGACAAAATACGGGTACTGGAGGACCGTAGACACCTACCGGGCGCGTTCACAGTCACGAGTTCAGATAAATAGGAAGGGGCAAGACTGTTTAAGGCTTTAAAAACAAACATCAATATTTTAAAATCTACCCTGTAAGGCACAGGCAACCAGTTTAGCGACAGTAAGATTGGCGTAATGTGTTCACGTTTGCGGACCCCAGTTAAAAATCTGGCAGCAATGTTTTTGGACCATTTGAAGCCTTCTAATCGAAAATGCAGGTAATCCTGCATATAGTGAATTACAATAGTCAAGACGGGACAGAACGAAGGCATGCAGAACTCTTTCAAGCTCAGTTGAAGTTAAGAATGACTTGGCTCTAGTTAGCAACTTTAGATGGAAAAAACACGATTTAACCGCAGTGTTAATATGTTTGTCAAGCCTAAAGGAGGAGTCCGAGGTAACACCCAAACTCCTGACTGTAGGTTTGATCTCACACTGTAGGTAAGCCAAATTTTGAATGGTTTTTACATTATCTAAAGAGGGTCTAAACACAATAGCCTCTGTTTTACTTGCATTCAAATGTAAAAAATGTGCGGACATCCAGGATTTTATTTCATTTAAACATGCAAATAAGGTTTCTAGACCCTTTGTGTCAGTACGTTTAAAAGGCAGATAGATTTGAGTATCATCTGCATATAAATGAAAGGCAGGGGTGGTAAGTAATCAAGTAAAAATACTTTGATACTTTACTTAAGTATTTTTTTCAGGGATCTGTACTTTACATTTTTTATAGATATAGAGTATATTTTATTTGCATATACTTTTACTCTTACTTCACTACAGTATTAAAGGCAAACTTTACTTTTTACTCCAATACATTTCCCCATGCATGTCCAAGTATTAAGTATTTATTACACTTGATTTCCAAACCGGTCTGGTCGGTCATGGATGATCCAGTCGGGTATAGACTTGGAAAAGCTGACAAGTCAGGTTTGTCACACTTACGTTAGCTCAGTGTTTCCCCAACTTTTTTATTTTGCGGCACACTATTCACTATGAAAACATTGGTAACATTTTACAATCCAGGTGCACTATTATAATTCATGCCTAATGCACAGATAATCATTAGTTAATGTATTACTAATGAAGAACTAAACCATTTATTAATGATTACTGCATCAGCAACTAATGAACATTCTCTATGATTAATAGATTAAGTAATATATGAATTGCTATTAATTAAATATGACATCAATAATTCCCTAATAACATATTACATTATCTAATAATGTAAATTCATGTATTCAAAGCCATGCATTCCGACTCTCGGTTGTCTGTTTAATTAATCATTAATCAAAACAATTGGCAAAATTATAGTATGACTTTACTTGAGCCCCTTTCACACTGCGATTCCGGCAAATACACGGATAATGTGACCCAGCATTTGTTCTCGGGCCGCTAGATTTGGTCCATTCACACTGCCAGTGAAATACTATATGTGTATATGTGCACTTTCACACACAACGCTTAACGGTCCCGGGTCGAGTTGACACGTGACATCCGGATGTGACGTATAATGGCGAGCGATCTCAGCTTCAACGCGGATAGTAAGGAGCTCCGTGGTCTCGACTTGTGTCCAGTTTGCGCACATTTCTGCTTGTTTAATTTTAGTTTCTTTTGTATACGAACACTCTCTGCGTTTAAAACACCGACGAGCTCTTCTGGCACTGCAGGGTTGTATTATTGAAAAAACAAGCTTTAGGAGTCGCACGATAACTACGTACACGTTGCGGCATTAGTTTCGGCTTTTGTTCACACAGCGCTCGTCCCGGGTCGAATACCGCAATATTACTAGGTCTCCGACCCGGGTCGAATTCGGTAATCAATCCCGGGATGTGGTTGCTTTCACACAGAAGGCGACCCGGCAATGTTCCGGGAATATTGCGGGTCCGACGTGCAGTGTGAAAGGGGCTTTGTTGAGGCACATGACTATTAACTAATTGTTATGTAATATGTCATTGTGGTTATGGCTTTTGAATTAATTTTGAATTAGTTAATAGTATCTTGCTCCTCATCTGTTTTATGGAGCTAATGTTATGGAACATGTCTGTTTTAAGTTTAACCCCTATACTGCTTTAAGGTGCTTCATTGTCTCCTATTAATTGCAAATCTAACAAATTCTTAATTGCAGAATCTAATCTTATCATTTGTTCAATTAAAGCATTGCATATCAGTCCCAAAAGATTTTATCTGCTTAATTATTGATATTTACAGTTAATTTGAATATTTACTTTTTACTTTCGGTACTTGAGTACGTTTTAAATCTGATACTTTTGTACTTTTACTCAAGTGATGTTTGAATGGAGGACTTTCTACTTTTACTGGAGTATTTTTTTATTTAGGTATATATACTTTCACTTGAGTATAACTTTTGAGTACTTTTACCACCTCTGATGAAAGGACACTCCATGCTTCCTGAAAATAGATCCGAGAGGTAACCTATATAATGAGAATAAGGTAGGAGCCAAAATGGAGCCTTGCGGAACGCCACAGGTAATAGGAGCGACAGACGAAACAGAGCCACCAATGCCGACTGAGAAGGTCCTATTTGTAAGGTAAGACTTAAACCAATTGAGAGCATTTCCTCGAATGCCCACAATTTTTTCAAGATGTGATAGTAAAATTCCATGGTCGACAGTATCAAATGCTGCACTCAGATCTAGTAGAATTAAAATGACAGAATCCCCCGAATCAAGAGATAACAAAATATCATTCAAAATTCTTAATAAAGCAGATTCAGTACTGTGGAACCTCCTGAAACCAGACTGAAATTTTTCGAGAATACTGTTCTCATCAAGAAAGCTCTTAAAAAAATAATACAGTTTTCTCAAGGATCTTTGACATAAAAGATACATTTGAAATGGGTCTAAAATTTGATAGATCAGCAATGTCCAGGTTATGCTTTTTCAATATAGGTTTCACCATAGCATGTTTACAAAGGGCAGGAACATCACCTGAGAGAAGGCACTTATTTATAATGGTCAAGATCCAAGACCCAATTTTATGAAATATTTGTGTGAAAAACCATGTAGGCACAATATCCAGAGATGAACCAGAGGACTTGAGCCTAAAAACTATATCTGTTAAGCTAGACATAGTAATAGGCTCAAAAGAGAACTTAATGGCCAAAGGAGTATCCAGGGGGAGAAGCTTACCGGGCTTGTTAGATGACATATCAAATGTTTAAAATTAGAAAATGTATAATTTTAAGGGAAACATATCATCATTTCATGGCATCAACACATCTCAAAAAAAGTTGGGACAAGGCCATGTTTAGCCCTCTTCTTTTTATATCAGTCTGGAGACTGAAGAGACGCGTTGCTCAGGTTAGGAACAGGAATGTTGTCCCATTCTCGTCTAATACAGGCTTCTAGTTGCTCAACTGTCTTAGGTCTTCTTTGTCGCATCTTCCTCTTTATGATGCACCAAATGTTTTCTATTGGTGAAAGATCTGGACTGCTGGCTGGCTATTTCAGTATCCGGATCCTTCTTCTACGCAGCCATGATGTTGTAATTGATGCAGTATTTGGTCTGGCATTGTCATGTTGGAAAATGACAGGTCTTGAAGATCCAGGAAGACCGGGGCATGAAGATCCAGAATGCTTCTGAGGGTGTTATTATAATAGTCCACTGAGTCCATGGGTGGTAGATGGTTTACAGAAAGGAGATGCTGGATATCGGATGCCATAGTCTCTAGGTTAATGTTTTTTAGATTTCTGAAGCAGATTTGGCGTTTGGGCTTGATGAGGCTGGACAGTGAAGACATCTTCATGGAGATGGCCTAATGATCAGAAACTCCCAGATCATACACCAGAAGATTACTGAGATAAACAGAATTTGTAATGACTAGATCGAGAGTGTGGCCTCTGGTATGAGTGGGGGCATCGACAAGTTGTGTCAGGAGTCGAGTAATTGGAGGAATTCTGCTGTGAAATGGCAGGTTGAAGAGTTGACAATAAATATTCATATCTCCAAGTACAATGATATTAGCAGACATTGTACAAAGGTTGAAAGAAGATTGGACATCTCTGGGATGAATGATGAGTTTGGTTTGGGTGGCCGGTAAATAAGAAGCATCGTAGTGGAAAAAGGGTGCTTACATTTTTACATTACATTTGTAAATGATTGCATTCCCTTTTTTTCACAATTTCTGCAGTGTCCCAACTTTTTTGGAATCGGGTTGTAAAAGGCATATGTTGAATAAAATCATAAAATAGTATCACTCAAGTCCTAAAGTAGTGGAAGATTGCAATAAGATAATTGTTTTCCCACCCGTTTGAAGGGGTGATATTCATCAGGGCTGTGAAAGTATGCTGAGATCATGATTTGTTTGTATGAATCCACACATATGATGTGCTCTGGATATATGAACTTAGAAGCTGCTTGTAGCGGCTGTTCTTTAAAAAATGCACTAGGTGGTGCTTAAGTTCTGATTCATTATTAATTTTTCCTCTTTGGGGCTTACAGTGCTGTGATGCTGTTTTAGCTTCTTTACAGATGGATATATAATTACACCACTAATGATCAGAGTAGATATCAGTCAGAAACATCAGTAAACTCAATTGTCAGTTCATCTCAATATTAATTTCATGTTCATATTGGAATATGGCTGAATCTGAAAATAAAGGCTTTATTTGAGGGTTAGGTGTGATGTCGGACTCAGCCTTCCTCTAGTGTTCAAAATATGTTATAGTTTCATTTCTGAGTCTTTCAGCGGCTTCCTTTGGGAACATCCCTGCACATGTAACATCAATCTTTGATCCAGTCTTAAAATATATAATATCTGTTTATGAATACTCAAATCAAGTTCAGAAATAACGTTGACTCTTTTGTTACACCCTTAAATTAACATTTAATATTTAGTTCAATTCTACAGTGATTTATTGGCGTGACAAATATTTGTACATTTATATCTGTGGGGATGCTGCATACATAAGCCTATAGTCTACATCAAAATGAAAACAGTAACATAACATCAATTAAGCAATATAATTAAAGAAATGTGAAATTAATGGCATTACAGAATAAAAAAATATATATATTTCAAGAATTTTCCTCGTTTTGACCACCAGATGGCTTTAATACACCAGATTCAGATTATTAACGTTTACACTCCAGTTCTCAGAGGGAATAGGTAAGCAAAGCTTCACAATCAATAAACAATTAGACTACATTTTAAAACTGCAATATATCACTATATATTTATGACATCTGTTCTGTTTTAGCTCTTGTAGCTCTGAGGTCATTGATCAGAAGAGCAGCAGCAGCCGCAGCAGCCACGCCCATCAGCGCAGTGGCGACCAATCGGAGCACAGCTTCAGCAGACTCACAGGAGTGGGCGGGGACTTCTGAAAAAACTAAAAAACAACAACAACAAAAATCAAAACAAAACAAATGAACAATTATAAAACGTAAGTGTGGTTCCCTTTCAAGGGCCTTTTTGTGATTGTGTCGTGAAGCGCTCGTGAAATCAGTCCAATGGCGTGCCTGTACGTCACAGGTGGGTGACGTCATTGACCAGGAAACTATAAAGCACCGCTGAACCAAGGGGGTAATCTAGTGCTGCGTTCCACTCCACTTTAAAGGGGGGGTGAAATGCTGTTTCATGCATACTGAGCTTTTTACACTGTTAAAGACTTGGATTCCCATCCTAAACATAGAAAAAGTTTCAAAAACTAATGTTGGACGTTTGATGGAGTATTTCTGTGTCAAAAATACTCCTTCCGGTTTCTCACAAGTTTCGGAGAGTTTTTTTCGAGTATGGGTCGACTTGACGTTAATAGAGCGGAAGGTCCTTGTATGGGCCGTACGGGCTCTTCTCCCGGTAGGGTGCGCACGCGTGACTAGAGCGAGAGAGGAAATGCAAGCCCATAAACACTCTCAGGTACAGATCCAGTCGTCCGTGAACACTTCTGTCGTTATAGACCGCGCCGCGCTCCACTTTATTCCTATGGGTGACGTCGAGCGACTTCAACGCTTCTGCACAGCATTCCGGGAAGGCAGCGCTGCATTTGAACCGATTTGAACGCAGAAATGACGGGAAGCTTCACAACATCGCTTCAGTCGCGTCCCAAAGTGGATCTCCACGGTCACTGCTGTCAGGACTTCACCAAATCATACCAAAGAAGTGTGTTTTTGACGGAGCGGTCCCAGCGATAAAGGTTCGGTCCTGCTTTGGAAGCAGCCGGTGAGTAAATCAACTTCAAATGTCTGTGCTGTTGGCTATCGTCGCGTGAGTAAACATCAGTAAACGAAACAATCGCGTGCTTCGTCATTCAAATGCGCTAACGGTTACTCCATTGTTGTTCTCTGTATAACGTTACACTAGTCTGACGTGCAAAACCGTTTTGCTAGCTACTGCTAAGGTCTAGTCACATACAATAGTCCATAAACCGAATCATGTCCTCATAAACTGCGAGTAAACACACACAAATGTTGACAGGCCACTAAATACAGTACATACCACAGAGACGGACGTCCTGCTGTTGCTGTTTCTCCAGTTCAATTTATTTCAGCCTTTTATTTATTTTAAAGGCCAGATTAAAAGTTGATTTTAATTTTTACAGTACTACAAATAATGTAGAAGGGTTCACAAACATTTGGTGTTTTAAAAATGTTTTGTTGTGGAGAATGACATTTTTTATTGGGAATGTTTTATGTTAATTTTTTTTGTTTGCATTTATTCTGCTTACTTAGTTTTATTTTTTTTTGGAAATAGAGGATTGTTGTGTCATAGAAAGCTCTACTTTGAATAAATAACGAGGTATTGAAATCTCTCTCTCTCTCTCTCTCTCTCTCTCTCTCTCTCTCTCTCTCTCTCTCTCTCTCTCTCTCTCTCTCTCTCTCTCTCTCTCTCTCATGATTGTGTGCAAACTAATTAGGCCTACGTGTTTTCAGACTATATGGTTCCCTTTGTAAAATTTAGAAATTATAATATGAATATTCAGTCAGTCATACCAAGTTTTGTATCTAAATGATTTCGGCTGTATTTAAATGTTCAATACTCCTCTGTTGATGTCTGTATTAATACACTATATTCAGCCTCTTATCCAGACTGTTTTTACTTGTCTGATTGATATTTGGCTGCATTTCATTTTGAGGAATTAAATAGTAAATACTTTTCAGAAGTTTATCTAACAAATTAATTCAGTGAATAAATGCAACTAATATCGTGCTGCCGTACCTGCACATGTGTGGCAGAGTTGAGTGATGTTGGGATGTCTGGTCTGGTTGCTGATGGGATTGTTCAGCACACAGCTGTAGGTGTTTTTATCCTGATATTCCACCTCCAGAGGTAGAGAGAGACTGATGCTGAGATCAGACACACTGATGCTGGACAATAAACTGTTTCCTTTGAACCAGGAGAGAGTCACATGACTCACATTCAACACCGAACACACCAGTGAACATGAGGATGAGGAGGATGATGAAGAACAGTGTGAAGAGTTACTGATGATGACAGGAACAGGCAGACGAGCTGAGAAAGAGAGAATAACATATATTAATACATATAATTTACAATCTTATTTCCCATTCACTGTGTTTTGTGATCACTGAGTGTTTCTATCAGAAAAAGAAAAAAAATGTTGGTATGTAAAATAAGAATATTTGAAGGACAAGACAAAATATCTCTCCTCACCATAGACAGAAACTCTGAATGTTTTTGATGTCAGTTTCAGTCCTCTTATCTCTAGTTGATAATCTCCAGCATGTTCAGTTGAGATGTTTGTGATGGTCAGAGATCCAGTTTGATGATCCAGCTTCAGTCTGTCTCTGAATCTCCCGTCAGGAACATCAAATGTGGAGAAGATTACAGCAGCTCTACTGATTAGAGCTATCAGAGAGTATTCACCTCCATATTTCCACAGTATCTCCTCGTCTTCCTGTATTTCAGTGAGATCAGTGTTTAGAGTGACAGAATCTCCCTCCATCACTGACACTGACTCACCAAACACACCTGGAGAACACACAGATTTCTTTTTTTAAACTTTTGTATTTTTATTGTATTTACTTACAGAGCCCTTTTCAGGCAGTAACTCAAAAGTGCTGTACATTACAAAACAATGATAAATAAAAATGAAAATCAAACCAAATAAAAACAACAAGCAATAAAACATCTATTAAAAGTTTAAACTGCGAGCAAGAACAGGTATGACTTTAAGCAGCACTTGAAAGTACTTGGCGTCGGGGATGATCTAACCACAAAAGGACGGTTATTCCATAATCTGGTGAAAGCGAAAGTGTGTCACCCTTAGATTTAAGACGTGCTCTTGGGATAATTTAAAGGGGGGGTGAAACACTCAGTTTCAGTCAATCTCATGTCAATCTTGAGTACCTATAGAGTAGTATTGCATCCTTCATATCTCCGAAAAGTCTTTAGTTTTATCATATTTATAAAAGAAATATGGGCTGTACCGAGTCTTTCCGGAAAAAAACGAGTGGCTGGAGGCGAATCGTGTGGGCGGAGCTAAAGAATGCAGAATGTGCACAAAGCGGTGATGTCCTCAAGCGTGGAGAAACCCATCGCTCTCAGCTAATACAGATAATGATCCAGAATCAAATCTGAGGCTGAAATAAATTGAACAGGAGAAACGGCAACAGCAGGACGTCCGTCTCTGTGGTATGGACTGTATTTAGGGGCCTTTGTGTGTCTTTACGCGCAGTTTATGAGGACATGATTCGGTTTATGGACTATTGTATGTGACTAGACCTTAGAGGTAGCAAGCAAAACGGTTTTGCACGTCAGAGTCAGAATAGTGTAACGTTATACAGAACAACAATGGAGTAACCGTTAGCGCATTTGAATGACGAAGCACGCGATCGTATCGTTTACAGATGTTTACTCATGCGACGGTAGCCAATAGCAGAGACATTTGAAGTTGATTTACTCACCGCCTGCTTCCAAAGCAGGACCGCTCTGTCAAAAACACACTTCTTTGTAATGATTTGGTGAAGTCCTGTGACAGCAGTGACCGTGGAAATCCACTTTGCGACGCGACTGAAGCGATGCCTTGAAGCTTCCCGTCATTTCTGCGTTCAAATCGGTTCAAATGCACCGCTGCCTTCCTGGAATGCTGTGCTGAAGCATTGAAGTCGCTCGACGTCACCCATAGGAATAAAGTGGAGCGCGGCGCGACAGAAGTGTTCACGGAAAAGTGGATCTGCACCTGAGAGACTGTTTACAGCGTGTATTTCCTTTCTCTCCCTCTAGTTACGCGCGCGCGCACCCTACCGGGAGAAGAGCCCGTACGGCCCATACAAGGCCCTTCCGCTCTATCGACGTCAAGCCGACCCATACTCGAAAAAAACTCTCCGAAATTTGTGAGAAACCGGAAGGAGTATTTTTGACACAGAAATACTCCATCAAATGTCCAACATTAGTTTTTGAAACTTTGTCTATGTTTAGGATGGGAATCCAAGTCTTTAAAGGTGTAAAAAGCTCAGTATGCATGAAACAGCATTTCACCCCCCCCCCCCTTTAATAATAGTTTATTTGAAGATAATCTTTTTTTGAAGAAAAAGTACTTCTGAATGTGTAAGAGTAAAGCTGTGGGACGTACTATCACATCACAGTCTTTAACGGACAGCCTCTGTCACTTAGTTACACATCCTGTCACTGTAAACTGACCTGTCAATCATCTTCAGTTAACATCCTCCACACTTCATTTCATTTCCTTCAGTATCAGAGAGAAAAGAAGCAGCTCATTGATCTGCAGTCGTGGGTCTTGAAAGAATCCAAAATAATCAAAGATATTTGATATTTTTCTTTGAACAAAGATATTTGTTTTACTGTTTCACCCCCTCTCTCTTATCAGTGGGGCCGTTTGGGATTCCTAAAGACAAAGAGATGTTGAGGGCCTGTAGGCCAAATGGTGCCACACCTGTAGTACAGTGGGGGAAGTCTGCTCTGATTGGTCAGTTTGAATGTCTCAGGGTTTCAGTCACATGGTCAAGGGGTGGATAAAAGAAGATTGCAACTGTTGCTCGGGTCTTTTTCCTCTGACGCTGTCATCTGCTCTGGCTGTCGATTCTAGGGCCTTCTTTGGCTCTTCTCTTTGCTTTCTCTTTTTCTCTCTCTTTCTATCTTTCTATCTCTCTCTCTCTCAGGTAACATTCTACACATGCTGGGTACGATGAATGGTATAAGTTTTATCATCACATTCATCTATTTTGTAACTATTTTAAGTGTAACCATAACCGGATTTTGTCATTAAATTCTTTCAATTATAAATGATTTGCTAGCTAGTTTTGGTTTGGTATTGACTTTGAAGTTCTCCCTATTGCAATACAATATAGTCACATTAAAGCAACGCTCTCCCACATATTTTGCTATTGTAACTGCGCTTATTTCCGTCGTTGGTATAAGTTGCAGTGGGTGGTTATAGACGAGAAATGTACAGTTTTCTACCATCACGCTGATAACGTTTCTTTAGTCGTTCGGCAACCCTGCAGTCAGAACCACTGTAGGCGATCCACCCTTACAGTCTTTCATGCGACTCTCCTCATATTAATACAACGATGAATATAAAGTTAATGGCCAAACAGATCTTTATACAGGTTCAGTGTTGCAGATGAAATATAATGAGGAAAACATTAAATAAATATTTTTTATCAGGTTAAATGTTGATTATTAGTCACTTTAACCCCTTTATCTAAACCTCTTAACCGCCGGACTCGCACATCTGCCATGTTTGTAGTTTTTTAACACTTTCATTGTGAACTTTTATTATATTTTCAAATGTTGTTAAAAGTGTGGAATCAAATTCATTTCTGCTTATTTTGTGCATCTTTCATTTTGGAATAACAGATAATGCAAATACCTTTGTTGATTAGAAAAAGCTGATTACTTTGTGTTAAAACTAAAGCATAATGTAATGTCTTAAAAGAAATAAACTTACCAGCCATATGCCACACGCAGCACAAAATAAACAGATGAACCATCTCAAATAACACTGAAATATGTGAACACACACAGTGAACTAACTCAAGTGTTAAACTGTGATATTAATATAGTGCTGAGTGTGAATCCTCCCCCACCGGATTTGACCACCACACACTCACCCACATGTGTGTGTTCCTGTAAAGTTCCTCTTTCTCACTTCAAGCCTTAATCTGTTCTCAGGGACTGACAGTATTGATTATTTTACAAGTTGTACCATTTAAGTTCTAATTCACTGTTGATTATAAACTGCAGTCTTGTGGAGCAAAGCATCACTATTGTTCTCTTGTGTTTGTCATTGACCCATTAATGTGGTGTCAAATCATACAGCTTTTTTAAGAGAGATGTGCTTTGACTTTTATAAGTGATCGGGCGTACAATGTTTGCACAGTGGGCAAAAAATGGGGATGAACTTTGACAGGATATAAATGAGGATTTTGTAGAAACATGGGTTACCACATTTGAAGAGGCTGTCAGGCTCTGTAAAATCATACCTCACAATGAGGTGTAAGTTTAACCCCTGGGACGCAAGAGCTGCCCTATAGACACACTATGGTGAAGACGCGACCCATGAAACAGGAAGTGCTCGTGTGTGTTTTTCCTACTATGGGAACTTGCATAAAAATACTTTATTAAAAATAACTCTGGATCACAATGTCATAGAGATGTGGGAGGTGAGCTTATTTAACTCATGCAACCAATCAGTCTCTCAGGATCATCGTGATGCTATCAAGCCATGCCCTAGCAACCATTAAGAGCACCCTAGCAACTGATCCTATAAACTGCCATTATAAAGGCCCAGATGGATATCTTTGCAGCAGTGTCATAGAGATGGCCGTGGGCTCGTTTGAGTCAACCATTCAATCTTAATTATCTTCTTGGACACTCTGTAACAACACCCTAGCAACAATTGTCAAGCTCCCTAACAACAAGTTCCATATTTGAAGAAACCAAAGGGATATCTTTGAATAGAAGAGTCAACTAGAAAGATTCAGGAGCAACAACAAAAGCAAGAAGTCCATCGTGATAAAAAGGCCCATGAACGGAGATTTGGTGTTGGAGATCCAAAATGGATTCCTGGGCACACAGAGACTGTGGCTTGACCACTTTCTTATAAAGTGATGCTTGGTGATGGGAGATCGGTCCGAAGACAAGTGGACCAAATTCATGGCTGGCAGAAATTGCTTGTGAATCTTTCAGAGGACATGGACTGTAGATATTTCCCTGATCACTCTGATCTGATAGGTGCTAAAGAGACTGAGGAACCGGGGGCTGAGGACATTTCTGGTGAAACCAATCCCTTTGAAACAGCTGGATCCCTCTTCAACTTCTGAGAGGACCACTGACAGGAACAAATCCGTTAGCCCTGTTGTGAGACGGTCACCTAGAACCAGGAAATTGCCTGTTCATTTGAAAGATTATGAACTGAAGTGAGAAAAAAAGTGAACTGTTGTTGAAAGATTGTGAAAAGGAGGAAAAAATAAGAAAAATCTGTGCACTGTGAAGGGTTTTTGAGTGTGTAAGTAGGTTTCCCCTTCATGATGTTGAGGTCATTTATTTATTTATTTATTTATTTATTTTTATTTTTTATTTTTTTATTTTTTTTGGGGGGGGGGGGGCTATGGTGGTTGTATAATAGTGCATAGTATTGTGATTTATTATGGAGGAAATATTGTCAACTTGGGTGGAAGGAGATGTTATAGAGTGAGCTGTTGTAGATTAACCTGTAGGGGGCAATCTAATGCTGTTCATCTTGACTTAAAAGTAGCAAAGAAGAACTTGTGTGCACATGTAATCCACCTGTGATGCCATCGTGTACTGCTGGCTGCTGCTGCTTTCCTTGACTAAAGGACATTCTGAACAGATCTGTCTCATGCAAGGTATTACAGACTGAAAGAACTATTTAAAGTCCACTATACCTGAAGCTGGTGTTATACACCATCCATCATACTGAAATAGAGGAAGAGTTATTGGCTGTATGTCACTGTGTGCCATTTCTTTGGGCCTGCATGATCTTGCATTCTTTGCTTCTTGAAAACATACTACCATTCACCATGTCTAGTGACTACACACGAGACATGTTGGTCTGTGCTAAACCACTGAACCGATACGCTGACGGTTGCCACCACCAGTGCCCTTGAGCAAGACCCTTTACTCTGTGTTGCTCCAGTGGGATTGTCCCTGTGATAAGTGCACTGTAAGTCACTTTGGATAAACGCATCTGCCAAATGTGTAAATGTAAATTAATACAGGGGCATAATACCAGAAATACATCATATGATTGGTCAAATGCAAAGACCACAAGTAAAGATTGAGGGAGTTGTTTGGCCTAAAACTTTTGTATAACTAATAACCTGAGGTAAATTTTGGTAGTTTTTATATCATCATGGTTGATTCAAGAGGTAAAAATTTAAGTACAAACTCGATTCCAAAAAAGTTGGGACACTGTACAAATTGTGAATAAAAACAGAATGCAATGGATGTGGAAGTTTCAACTTTTAATTTTATTTTTATTCAGAATACAACTTAGATTCTTTTTATTTATTTATTTTTATTTATTTATATAGCACCAGTAAACTCAACCAACGTTGACCACTGTGCTTTACATAAAATACATAGAGAGATATCAAAGAAAACCCCAACACAGTACAAATACAGCTTAAAATTTAGGCAGATGCCTGGTCTAAAAGATGTAGCTTTACTTTAAGTTTGAAATCATGTATGCTTGTTAAAGATCTCAAAGATAATGGAAGACCATTCCAAAGATTCGGACCGATAACAGCAAATGCACGGTCCCCTCTTGACTTCAGACGGGAGCGAGGCTGGGACAAAATACGGGTACTGGAGGACCGTAGACACCTACCGGGTGCGTTCACAGTCACGAGTTCAGATAAATAGGAAGGGGCAAGACCGTTTAAGGCTTTAAAAACAAACACCAATATTTTAAAATCTACCCTGTAACGCACAGGCAACCAGTCTAGCGACAGTAAGATTGGCGTAATGTGTTCACGTTTGCGGACCCCAGTTAAAAATCTGGCAGCAGCGTTTTGGACCATTTGAAGCCTTCTAATAGAAAACGCGGGTAATCCTGCATATAGTGAATTACAATAGTCAAGACGGGAAAGAACGAAGGCATGCAGAACTCTTTCAAGCTCAGTTGAAGTTAAGAATGACTTGGCTCTAGTTAGCAACTTTAGATGGAAAAAACACGATTTAACCGCAGTGTTAATATGTTTGTCAAGCCTAAAGGAGGAGTCCAAGGTAACACCCAAACTCCTGACTGTAGGTTTGATCTCACACTGTACGTAAGCCAAATTTTGAATGGTTTTAACATTATCTAAAGAGGGTCTAAACACAATAGCCTCTGTTTTACTTGCATTCAAATGTAAAAAATTTGCGGACATCCAGGATTTTATTTCATTTAAACATGCAAATAAGGTTTCTAGACCCTTTGTGTCAGTACGTTTAAAAGGCAGATAGATTTGAGTATCATCTGCATATAAATGAAAGGACACTCCATGCTTCCTGAAAATAGATCCGAGAGGTAACATATATAATGAGAATAAGGTAGGAGCCAAAATGGAGCCTTGCGGAACGCCACAGGTAATAGGAGCTACAGACGAAACAGAGCCACCAATGCCGACTGAGAAGGTCCTATTTGTAAGGTAAGACTTAAACCAATTGAGAGCATTTCCTCGAATGGCCACAATTTTTTCAAGACGTGATAGTAAAATTCCATGGTCGACAGTATCAAATGCTGCACTCAGATCTAGTAGAATTAAAATGACAGAATCCCCCGAATCAAGAGATAACAAAATATCATTCAATATTCTTAATAAAGCAGATTCAGTACTGTGGAACCTCCTGAAACCAGACTGAAATTTTTCGAGAATACTGTTCTCATCAAGAAAGCTCTGTAACTGCAATAATACAGTTTTCGAAAAGGATCTTTGAGATAAAAGATAAATTTGAAATGGGTCTAAAATTTGATAGATCAGCAATGTCCAGGTTATGCTTTTTCAATATAGGTTTCACCATAGCATGTTTACAAAGGGCAGGAACATCACCTGAGAGAAGGCACTTATTTATAATGGTCAAGATCCAAGACCCAATTTTATGAAATATTTGTGTGAAAAACCATGTAGGCACAATATCCAGAGATGAACCAGAGGACTTGAGCCTAAACTATATCTGTTAAGCTAGACATAGTAATAGGCTCAAAAGAGTTTAAGAACTTAATGGCCAAAGGAGTATCCAGGGGGACAAGCTTATTGGGCTTGTTAGATGACATATCAAATGTTTAAAATTAGAAAATGTATAATTTTAAGGGAAACATAAGTTGATTTTAAATTTCATGGCATCAACACATCTCAAAAAAAGTTGGGAAAAGGCCATGTTTAGCCCTCTTCTTTTTATATCAGTCTGGAGACTGAAGAGACGCGTTGCTCAGGTTAGGAACAGGAATGTTGTCCCATTCTTGTCTAATACAGGCTTCTGGTTGCTCAACTGTCTTAGGTCTTCTTTGTCGCATCTTCCTCTTTATGATGCACCAAATGTTTTCTATTGGTGAAAGATCTGGACTGCTGGCTGGCTATTTCAGTACTCGGATCCTTCTTCTACGCAGCCATGATGTTGTAATTGATGCAGTATTTGGTCTGGCATTGTCATGTTGGAAAATGACAGGTCTTGAAGATCCAGGAAGACCGGGGCATGAAGATCCAGAATGCTTCTGAGGGTGTTATTATAATAGTCCACTGAGTCCATGGGTGGTAGATGGTTTACAGAAAGGAGATGCTGGATATCGGATGCCATAGTCTCTAGGTTAATGTTTTTTTAGATTTCTGAAGCAGATTTGGCGTTTGGGCTTGATGAGGCTTGGACAGTGAAGACATCTTCATGGAGATGGCCTTATGATCATAAACTCCCAGATCATACACCAGAAGATTACTGAGATAAACAGAATTTGTAAAGACTAGATCGAGAGTGTGGCCTCCGGTATGAGTGGGGGCATCGACAAGTTGTGTCAGGAGTCGAGTAATTGGAGGAATTCTGCTGTGAAATGGCAGGTTGAAGAGTTGACAATAAATATTAATATCTCCAAGTACAATGATATTAGCAGACATTGTACAGAAGGTTGAAAGAAGATTGGACATCTCTGGGATGAATGATGAGTTTGGTTTGGGTGGCCGGTAAATAAGAAGCATCGTAGTGGAAAAAGGGTGCTTACATTTTTACATTACATTTGTAAATGATTGCATTCCTTTTTTATTCACATTTTCTACACTTTTTTGGAATCGGGTTGTAAAAGGCATATGTTGAATAAAATCATAAAATAGTATCACTCAAGTCCTAAAGTAGTGGAAGATTGCAATAAGATAATTGTTTTCCACCCATTTGAAGGGGTGATATTCATCAGGGCTGTGAAAGTATGCTGAGATCATGATTTGTTTGTATGAATCCACACATATGATGTGCTCTGGATATATGAACTTAGAAGCTGCTTGTAGCGGCTGT